>NW_026590767.1:4223787-4295800 GCF_907164565.1 Psammomys obesus | reverse complement strand
ATAGAAGAGTGTCCTCTGACTGCCAGGCACGTGCCACTCCGCACACACTAAGCACATACTTAAGAAATGATGCCTATGATTAATTACAACCCTCCTGCTATAGGTCGCATCCCTGAAAGCTTACGAAACTGTGTCAACAAAGAATTCTTCGTTACTTCAGCTCCTTGGTCAGTCATTGACCAGCAAGCAATTCATCCCGAGCTCAACGGTGCCACATACAGGTAAGGAAGGAGAAGAACTGAAGTTGTCTGGGCCTGACAGCATAAAGGAGATGAGGAGGCAAGAAAAGCCCAGGCCTGGGGGATTAATGTAACCTGGGCCCTTAAAAGAAAATCAGCCATTTCAATGTCTGTTGTGTTCTATTTTCAGTGCCTAAAACCGGGGGGGTGGGGGTGGGGGTGGGTGTTAAGACAGTGTTTGTGTTGCCCTCACTGGCTTCAAAGCCCGAGTGTTGGGGTTCTATGTGCATCTGTTGCCCCAGGATCAGCCCAGCAAATTCCATGCAGAGGGTAGGAGATGGGGCCAGGAAGGTTCCGTAGTAGTCACCTGGAGTTTAAGGTCACAACCCCAGCTAGCCTGAGCTCCACCAGTGCCTGCTGCAGACTGCCTCCTCTTGAAAAATGACACCAACATTTCCTGGTTTGACTCTTCTGTCCAAGGGAAAAAAAACTTCTAATGTGGAACAAATACACTTAAAGGTTGCTGGATTCCCCCTCAACCATTATTGCTGCCTTCTAGGGAAATTTATTGATTCCACTGCATATAGAGAGGGACAAAGCCACAGCCTTCCAAGAAGGTGGCATTTGGCGCTCTGAACACTTGGCAATATCTGGGGCCAAATCATCCTTTACTTTGGCTGATCTGTGCACTGTAATGTTGAGACGGTCCCACACCCAGCCATGACAGCTAGAAATGTGACAAGATGTTGTCACATGTTCCCTGTTCTAGTCCTAATACTTGAACAAGTTGGAAGGATGGGACTTGGCTTAGTTTATATGAAATGAAAGCTCTGAAGAACCATGCTATGTGTTTGCTTGCAGATCATATGGCTGTCCATTCTACACAGTCTCATCTTTGTTTATCTGAGGTTACTTTGTTCTTTTGTGACACAGTCCAACTCTAGTCCAGGTTAGCCTGAAACTCATGGAAATGCTCATGCATCCTCACCCCCTTGCCTTGAATTAGGAGGTTGTCTTGTTCTGGTTAGTCACCAGGCCAGGGCCAATCTCATCTTCTCTGCCCTCACACAGACTTGTGTACAACACAGCATCATAATCCCCTGTTCATTCACATGAGTGCCCACCCTTCAGAGCCCCACTCAGTTCCTTCAACTCATAAGACTTTCTTGCTCCCTGGAACATTCCATGGTATGGAAGGGATCAGAGCTTAGAAGACCCTTAACTGAACAAAGGCTTTTAGAGATGTTGGGGACGGGGCAGCTTCTGCAGTGTGAGATGGCCCATCCTTGCTACCGCAGTTAGAAAGGGTTTGGGAACTCAAACAAAATCAGTTAATACATTGAGTCACATTGACCTTAAGAACCATATGGTTTGTAGACAGCTCATCCTTATACACATACAGAGAAAGGCACTGGAGCACCCACAGCACCAGTCCTCCTCTCTTGAGAACAAAGGACCAACCAGCCTAGTGAGTTAAGCAGTCACATCAGTGACATAAGTGGCCACATAAGAGCCACAAGTCTGTTTTTCAGTTCTGGAGGCAGAAGTCTCAGGAAAAGACACGACTACATATTGGGAGGAAGGCTTTCACACTTTCTCATTTACCTCAAAGGTTCCATTTCCTAGTATGTTAGAGATCAGCATCTGAACGTAGGAACTTAGGGAGAAAACTAGTAAAATAGCCACATTTAACTTTTGAGTACTTTGTGAAATATGCAGGGAAATCAGTCATGTAACCTGATATCTTTCAAAAGCAACCTCGAGTCTCAGTAGCACAATGTGTTTGGCTATTTTTAGCTTGTTTTCTTTACAAAATCCACGAAAGTATGTACAGGTAAATACCTTCCTGTTGCCTTAAAACCAGTCCAACTGTAATTAAAACTTCAGTTTGTTTCTTTGAACCGGGTACCACAGTTTCATATAGAAATCTAGTTTCACCTTGTTTTGGTGTTAACTTCACCTTGTTTTGGTGTTAAGGCTAACAAACCTTTGTGTCCAGTATGATTGGAAGTGGGGAAAGGCTAAGCATTTGGCACATGCAGCCTGGACTTAAGGCTGTGTTTCTGTGTGTTCTCAGGTACCCACCAGGCATTGTAGGTGTGGCTCCAGGAGGGCTTCCTGCAGCTATGGAAGGGATCATCCCTGGAGGCATCCCGGTGACTCACAACCTCCCCACAGTGGCACACCCTTCCCAAGCTCCCTCCCCCAACCAGCCCACAAAACATGGGGACAATCGAGAGCACCCCAATGAGCAATAGCAGAGAATGCTGGAAGGTAATCATTCAGATAAACTCGGGACCAAGAGACAGTAGAAAATGGATAAACTAAGAAGGAATTTGACGTTCTTTTAAACTGATTTTGGACATCACTGACATTGCAGTGTTAAAGCTACAAGAGGTAAAAAACTGAAGATGGTTTCTGCTTCCGAAGTGTGGAAAGACTAGGACGTGATTTATTAACGACCAACTTCTGTTATTGTGTGTTAAGTTTTTCATCTGTGCATCAAATCACAAAGAATAAATAGAGCTTTTCCTTTATCAGTCAGTCCCTTGGGCACAGCAGATCCTGAGCAACTTGCTCTAGAATGTTGCATCAAGAGCTCCGAATATCAATAAAAAAATTGAGAGGAAATCCCCATCAAGACTAGTCCGTTTGGTCTCGAGGGGCTGGCTGCCTCCTTTGCTGATAGGAAGATTAAATTGACACAAGATGGGGAGGCCGTTGTGTGCCTGTGTAGACATCTACACAAGCAGATTGAAGAAGTAAAAGCTCCTGTACAGAAGGATCTCACACCTCAGCAACAAAGTTGGTTGTGAGTTCAGTAAACCCTCCGATGATGCAAAAACAAAAAAACAAAAAAACAAAAAAAAAAAAGGAAAAGAACAAAAAGAAAAAAGTATTAAGTTTCACAAGCTGTTTGTACTCAAATATATTTTCTCAGTTTCAGATCCTCAGCTATTTTATTGAGTGGAAAGTCTTGGACAAGAAGGGTTCAAGAAGAATAATGTTGCATTTCCTTATGTCTCAGGAAACACTTTTTATGGTAACTTGTCAGATTGTCTATGAACAAACCCACTTTTTTAGACATTGATAAATTCTTTTCTTCACGTGATATTTTATACAAGAACACTTCAGATGTGCTATTAGATGTGACTGATTTTAACAAATCCTATTAGATTTGTATCAGCTAGTTACATGTTCTATTCATAGTCTTTTGTGAATCATTGCCTTTTTGTTTTTAAAGATGGCCTATTTTGAGCCTTTGTATAGGTACATTCCTGTTTTTGTGACAAAAGAAAAACTTTAAACTGTCCCAAACAGAAAAATAATGGCTATCAGAAGTATGTTTTGTTTTAGTGTGAGTTACCGTTACTGTATTTGTTTATTGTAAAGGTGGACATTTAGCGTTCAGTGCAGTTTTCAATAAAAAGTAATTAAAATTCTGTTAAGTCCTGACATTTAAGTACATCTCACCTATGTAAAATCTAGCCCTTGAGATGTCATCACACTGTCAGTTAGCCAGTTCGCAACTCTTGTGGTGATACTGGTGACAGTGTCTGACCTCACAGAAGTCCAAATTAGGCAAACTATCCTGAAGTGCTTTGGAGTGAAGTCAATTCCAGAAACAAAATCGGTCAAATTTTTTAATATGCCCCAAAATAGGAATCCTTTTATTTATTTTTTTTTTTTGGGGGGGGGGAAGAGGGATAACCTAAGATAATATTTATAAAGTGTTGCAAAATAACACAGTGACCACAGACTAAGAACTTCCAAGTTCTACTTACCTCCTGAAGTAGCATTCAACACTTTTTAAGTCCCACAACTCCAAGTTTCAAACTCAGAGCTCTAAGTCTTTTCTTATCCCTTCCCACATTTTTTCTTTCTCTCTCTCTCTCTCTCTCTCTCTTTTTTTTTTTTTTTTAATGAGAGAATTGTCTTGCAGTAAGCCTGTCCAGCCTGCCTTCTTTTCAGGAGGGTGCTCTATCTTAACTGCCCTATAAAATGTCCTCATTTGGCAAACACTACCTTCACAATCACAGATCTTGTCAAACACTGACAATGAAATACTGATGAAGGAGAGGTCCCCGCGGTCCACATAGCAGTATTTTAGAGCCTAACAGTCAGAAACAGAAAAAGTCAGATTTGAATCCATGGTGTACCTAGGTTTTGTTTAATTAGATCGTGGTTGCGCAAACAGTCCTTTAGAAATGATTATATATAAACTGACTCCAAAGAACGACAACATCAGAATAAAAACGAAGTACTGGTTTCATCCTAGAAAAAGAACCATAAAGTCCACGCAGTTATAAAAGTATTACTGTCCAGAGTCAGTCTAAAGAGACCTAAACCTGTCACCTGGCCACGTATAATCTTTGACAAAGGATGGCATACATTTTCTTGGAACAATAATTATGGCTGTTGGTTTAGTTCAAGAGCTTAACATAGCACTGATTAACAAAAATGTTGGCATTTTCACAGCCAATCAGTCTGCTATAGAAACTACTGAAAGCCCCATTCCTGTCTTAAGAGCCTAAGAAATAGAGCTAATTCTTTCCCACAGGGAAGAATGTGCTACCAATCAAACTATATGTGGTCAGGGTCACCAGTCATAAATAAATAAATTCAGAGGGAACTTGGGAAAGGGCACTCCCGAGCCTGCAGGACAAGGCTCAGCACTGAGCCTGACTGCATCACAAGGTTTGGGTGCCATGCAGATCCACCCAGAGACCAATTTTCCCCTCACAGTTCTCTGGCTTCGCTTAACTGGATCTCTGCTTGCTTAAAAATCAACTCTACACATGGAGAACAGCTATTCCAGATGCTATGGATGCTAAGTACTCAGAATGACAGCATTCTACTATAGACTTGGTTATCATTCACTATTTAAAATGAAAACCACATAGTCAATTTGTAGGAAAATCTTAACCACTGGAACAGTAACATTTACCAGTATTGATACCACAATTCACTTACATGGAGTCACCTACTGTGAAAATTTCTTTCTCCAGTTTTTGCATGCAGCATAAATGACCTTTCATCTTGGGAACACCTTGTTATTGAGTGTTCACAAGAGACAGGACTAAAGACACAACAGCTCATAGATATTTTTCTCTCTTTGGTATTCCAATACCATCTCATCAGAAAACAAAGATTTAAAGGTTTCATGGCCTTTTCATTAAAGGGGGAAGAAATGTGCATATTTGCTACTTTGCAACTGCTTGCCATGTCAGTCTAAGTGCTTATCAGGACACTGTTGTGTTCCTGAGGAGGTCAGAAATGTTTACCCAGTATTAATATATACCTGAAGTGGTCGAATAACACTTCATGTAAATTTTTTCTAAGATTATAGTTTTAACTTTAAATAATGGCTACAACTAACCAACATGCAAAAATTCTCAGACTACACAGAAATTGATCATACAATGCATTGACCACCTTAACTGCATTTAAAAAAAAAATCTTTATTCTGTACTGAACTGTATTCCCAATCAGCCTAAGCAAAGGCATACAGGATCTGCTTAGAGCAGAGCTGACAAAGACAGTACGAGTCTGAAGACCATCTGCATGGCCACCCGAGAGCAGAACAGCTGAGTTTAAGTAACTGTCACACAATCCACCCAGTGACAAGTGAGCCTGCTCCCTTTCCGTTCATCCAGGGAATACGTGCACAAGTGCACCTGCCCAGAGTCAAGTGCCCCCTTTACAGGGCACTCTTCCAAACAAATAAATAAATAATGAAAGGGGAAAGGGGCAAATCAGAAAACTTAAACAACAGAAATCAAAACCTTCTTAAAAACGAGACGATATCTATGTAAAGTTCACTCCCCCCCCCCAAAAAAATAATAATAATAATAAAAGCTAGTTTTTCTTGCCATTTGTTCCTAAGGATTTGATTTTCATTTTATTGGGCACAACAGGAACTAAATTATTAATAAAATAAAGGCTTGTTTATTTTTATCTTGCCGTGGATAATTTGTACAAAGTTTCCAAATCTCTGAAACAATGGAAAATGGGTCTTTTATGGTGGGAGCAGGATGTCAGGTTCTAATGAGAGTATCTCAAAGGTTTATCTGCCATGTGCTTTTTGTGAGTGCCCATGCTGGGAAAATGTTCTCAGTAATATGAAGATGCTGGTGCACTTTTGCTAGTACACGACTTCTTACACAACCACATGCGTTTCATAGACAGATTTACAATTTGAAAGAAAAAAGTTCTGTCAATAAAATTAGGGTGGGGTTTTTTTTTGTTTGTTTTTTTGTTTTTTGTTTTTTTTTACAAACTGTAGTTCAACCAAAGTTCTCCATCTCCTCATGCAGATGCACTCATTTTCTCCAGTGGGTGTGGAGCAGAAAGATACTTGGGCACAGATCCCACAGGGTCTGGCTCACTTCATGCTGCATATTCTGCTTTGAAAACCACACAAACTTTGGGCCATCTCAGACCTGATGCCTTGGTCTTTTTGCTCCTTAGGTGTGTTTGTTTTCATTCATCCTCATCTTCCTCATCTTCCTCTCCATCAGACAGGGATGTACAAGGCCGGATCTGTCTGTAGCGGTCAAGCCATTTTTCTACCATTTGTGTGACCAAGGGGTGGTTTCTCCGCCGGGAGCTTTTCTGCATGGCCACTAGAACTCCCCCTTCAGTCACACAGCAGTCCAGCCACTCTCTGAGCAGTCTCTCTTGCTGCTCCTCATTACCTAGCTTTTAGAGAAACATGAAAAAAAAGGCAAAGTAACAGCAGGTCAGACACTTGGTAGGAATAACCTGCACTGCTGCGATAATGAAAAGCAAAAGCAAACAGTTTGACTCTAACTTCAACCTGGGTATCATTAAAACCCCAGTTTTTTGTGGTTGAAATTAAATGAGGAAATAGCCTTCCCAAAACTAGAGTTACAACACCCTAGAAGGTAATTTATTTGACATGCCCCTCACAGAAAATGCCAAAAAAGGTAAGTTCATTGAGTAAATTACATTTGAGCTGGAATTGTACAAGTTATGGCCTATGAATTCTTTTCCTTGATACTGTGCTTAAGTGTTTTGTGGGCATTACTAGAATATATAATAAACAGCCAATAATTTTCTAGAACGTGGGCTTTCTTGGTATTCTTTTACATATCCTCAACTAACTCCCTGTCTGGTCACTCCATGTACCCCTCTGTCTATTCACTCATGCTCTACAAGGTCCAATGGGCTATGTGTCCCCTCAGCTCCTTTGCTCCCCTTACAATGACTTAAAATTCTCTACCCGAGTGTGGTGGCACACAACTTAAATCCCAGACAGGCACTGAAATTGAAACCCTGTCTCAAACCCAGACAAACGCAAGACTAACACTGAGCCCCCCCTCCCCACCTCTTTTTAAGCCACAAGTCCAGTAACCAGCCTGCTGCCTTTTTAATTTTGAAAAGGTAAGTCTGAAAAATACTGACTGGTGCTCACAGAAAAGTTCCTATCACCATTCACACATGTGGTAAGTCCCTTAGCACTACAGATGCCACTACTTCTGCAAGGACCAGGCTGGTCTCTGGTCACTGCCTTAGGTAACAAAAGACAACATGCTACTTACCTCCTGAGCAGAAAGGAAGTGCACATGGAGGAGCTTCCTTTCACTGTCAACCAGAGGCAAAAATGTGATGGTGACATCATCATCAGTGTTCAGATTAGCACCAGCACCTCGGTTGCCATACCCATCATTCTCCATGGCAACCAAAGCAGAGAAGTGGCCCCTTGTATAGCCCAGAGCAATTGGACTTTTCCAACAAAAACTCTGTTCCCACAGCAAAGGCAGATAAACTCCTAAAAATAAGAAAGAGCACAAGGAGCAAGTGCCTATCCAGGCACCCAACCCCCACAACCACTGCCCTACCTCCTGAAATCCAGAAGCTACTCTGCCTTTCCCATTATTATTACTTTGCAGCCCCAGCTATATATTCATAGTAAATAAGACTACTTAGGGTACTCTTGAGCAAAGGCTTACCTTGAAACCGAGTATATCCTAAAGTTTCTCCCCGGAAACTCTTATAATATTTTACTCCATAAACTATAATTGGTCGTCTGAGAATATGCGCAAGTACAAAAATGTGTGTCTGTTCCAAACTTGCTCCGGGCTGTACACACAAAGAAAAAATAATAATTTAAAACACATTTATTACCAGTCCCAAAAACTGCTGTGTAAAAAAGCAATACTATTTTCAGTGGATTATCTCAATCCAGAATTATAGAAATCTCTGGTATCTATGCATAAGTATTGTTCATATCCAAACAGATGTAGACAACTGTTTCGCAGTGTTGCATTTACTCTCCAATCTCAGCAGGTTCAGAGAGCAAAGGACGCGTCATAAAATGACAGAATTTATGCTTACCGTGAAAGTCCTACCTACAACAAAGTTCTGAAGATAGCTTTACTGTGTACAAAGTTAAAGGATCCATCTCCAGCTACAGGCACTCTAATAACATATGGCCATAAGGTACATTATTTCACAGATCAGCCACTGTGGACCCTGCATAAATGGCCCAAGCAGAAGGAACTTTGTGTATCAGGTTTCAATGAACCTGGCTAGACAAATAGTTATTTTTTCAGGCTGCAATTTTCCCCAAATAACACATGAATGCAGTCATGAGGGAACAATCTACAGAATTTCTTCCTCCAAGCCTGGCAGCTCAGTTCCATCCTTTAATTACCTGCTGTGAGCTTGAACCCAACAACTGGAACTACTGTGGAGGGCAGTAAAACAACATAAAGCCTCTGACACAGGGAAAACAAGCAATCTGGACTGTGCAACACTTGTAAGTCATCATTAGAAATTTTGTTTCTGGTGTCCATTACCCTTAATTAAGCAGCACAGTTCTACACTGATGAGATATAATCAGCACCTAGAACACAGCTGATTTCCAGCAAGGCAAGCATTTTTTTCCACATGATTTGATCAAACAGTCTGAAGAACTCAAGAATATATGGATTACCACTCTTTAACAAAACAAAATATAGCAAAACTTGATGCAGCCTTACCTGACTAGCTAGAGAGAGTATAAATGCCCAGTCTTCTTGCCACTGTTCTTCCCTTAGTGAAAAATGTAAACCAAAGCTCTGGGAATACCACGATTCCCAGTCTTTCCAGCGAGTGTAAAACCTAGCAAGCAAAAGACAAAAGAAAAAAAAAAAAAAAAAAAAAAAGGTAAGTGCTAGCCTTGAACCAGCAGTATACTGACCGCTCCAAACATTTATTAGTATAGGGGTTTTTTTTGGCAATTCCTGTCAAGTTAATGTTTACATTCTGGTAACAGACACATTTTAGAGTATCTCCAACCAGAATCAAATTCACTATCTAGTTAACTCTAAAATTAGAGTGAAGAAACGTTTTATTTTCATTTAATAGTATATTGGTTTAATAAACTCAAAAGCCAGGCATTGGTGCCACATACCTATAACACTACAGAATTTGCAGCCAGCCTGGGCTATGCAGCCAGACTCGAAAATAAGATGGTCAAAATGTCATTTGAGGTATTAGACACAAAGATGACACATTTCCCCAGTCATGTATCACTCACTATACTATGTGTGACTACAATGCCTCATAAACATCCCACTGTGTTCTTAAGAATATCAAGATCACATGTCCTCATAAGACATGCTTGTAATCCCAACACTGGGAAGTTGGGAATAGGAGAATCAAGAGCTCAAGAATCACCCTTAGCTGTGTAGAGGTTTAGGCTGTTCAAGATCTCTGATCCAAAAGCCAAAACTAATAAATCAGTATCGCCATCTGAGATTTCTTTATGTCAATAAAATCTTGTGATTACATGAAAATCTAAAAAAAAATTTTAACTAGAAAAACAATGCCTTATTTATATTTAATACCCTTTAAAACATTTCTCATATAATAAATTAGGCAAACACGAAAATCACAATGGGTCACTGGGAGACTGAAGCAAGAGTAAAATCTATTCTATATCAGGTATACAATTAGAAACAGAAACTGGCTGTGGCAGCACACACCTGTGATCCTCGTGTGTGGGGAGCTGAGACAGCAGACCTACAAGTTCCATTATCAGCCAAGGTAACCAGCTGGAATTCGGATAAGAACTTCACAAACTGACACATAAATCAATAGGGAAAAACTAAAGGTCTGAAACAAATCTTACTTAATAGTCAAATTTAAAAAATTTAAGACCAGAACTGTCATGCAGTCTTCTACAACAACCAGCAAAACCCTCTGAAGTAAAGACAGCCACTTAAACTTGAAAAGGCACATTTATGTTCCAGGGAAAAGAAGCAAAAGACAACACTTCAGCAAAGAAGAGTTAAGCACATTTTTAAAGTAATTTAATAAAGGGTTCTGTAAAAATTAAGCTTATAAATGTCAGAGTTTCTAAAACAGGATGATTGTGGTGGTTTAAATAGGAATGGCCCCAAAGTCTCGTATGTGAATGCGTGGCCCCTATGTAGAGGCACTATTGGGTGATGTGGCCTTGTTGGAGTAAGAGTAACCTTGCTGGAGGAAGTGTGTCATTTTGGAGGTAATCTTTGAGGCCTCCTATGCACAAGCTATGCCCTATGTGGCACAGTCTTCTGCTCCTTGCAACTCCTCCAGCAGCATGTCTGCTTGTATGCTGCCATGCTCCCCACCATGTGAACCTCTGAAACTGTAAGCTAGCCCCAATTAAATGTTATCCTTTGTTAGAGTTGTGGTCACAGTGTTTCTTCACAGCCATAAAACCCAAACTAAAACAATGTTTCAGAGATTTCATGTTCGGTCTGCATGTACACCTGAATGCCAGAAGAGGCACCAGATTTCCTTACAGATGGTTGTGAGCCACCATGTGGTTGCTGGGATTTGAACTCAAGACCTCTGGAAGAGCTAGCAGTGCTCTTAACCTCTGAGCCATCTCTCCAGCCCTGAGATTTAATTCTTAATTGATTAAGAAAGTATTTTCGGGTCTGGAGAGATGGCTCAGTGGTTAAGAGCACTTGTCTTGTGACGACCCAAGTTCAATTCCCAGAACCCCCACAGTGGCTCACAACTCTTACCAGTTCGAGATGATCCCATGCCCTTTTCTGACTTCTGTGGGCCCCAGGCACACATATAGTACACAGACATACATGCAAGAGAAACACTCATATACATAAAATTAAAAATAAATCTAAAAACAAGTTTCAAGTATTTTTCAAATTCAAAATATTAAAGAGGGTTTCTAATACAATAACATGTTTTTAAAAGATAGCTTACACAATAGCTTAGTGTTCAAAGAACATCAGAAAGTTGAACGCCAATAAATAGTTTTTAAAAGCTTAAGAGAAATTTCTTCTAACTGACGATGTATAGTTAATAATTTCTTTTAAAATTTGTGAGCCAGGTGGTGGGGGCACATACCTTTGATCCCAGCACTTGGGAGGCAGAGGCAGGCAGATCTCTTTGAGTTCAAGGCCAGTATGGTCTACAGAGCAAGTACAGGAAAACTAACACTACACAGAAAAACCCTGTTTCGAAAAATAAAACAAAACAAACACAACAATAACAAAAAGAATTCCTGTTCTGAGTCCTTTAGCTTTTTGGGGGGAGGAGTGGGGAGTATAAGATTTAGGGTCTGCTTAACAGTTTTTACAAAAAGCCAGCCAGGATTTTGATTGTTTTTGCATAAATTTTGTAGATTAATGGCAAGAATACTGTCAGCTTTGATATCTTAGAATCCATGGACAGGAACTTGATTTTTCAAATATTAATCTAAACTTGCCTGGTTGCACTTGTTTATACACTGGGTATAGGCTGATGGTCCTTGTGTGGCCACTAGCTTCAGGGGTTGAAAATTTGGTCTTGGTATGTGTGTATGATTGTAACTTAAAGAACTCTCTTAGTTTCTGTGAGTTTTGATTGCAATCATTACCTAATTTCTGACTAATCAGGAGCTGTCTCATTTATAAAATAACTTTAAGTACTTTAACCAAAAACTTTCTGGGTCAGTGAAATGGCTCAAAAGTAAAAGAACTCGTTGTCAAGCCTGATGACATTAGTCTAATCTCCAGGACATATAGTGGAGAACTACTCCTACAAGTTGTGTTTTGACTTGTGTTCATACATTATGAATCATACACTCACAAACATCAAATACATCACAGCACACACTTTTTTTTTTTTTTTTTTTTTTTGGTTTTTTAAGACAGCATTTTTCTGTGTCTTGTCATTTTCTGCCTGTCTTGGACATGGCTCTGTAAGCAGGCTGGCTTGAACTCACAGAGATCCACCTGTCTCTGCCTTCTGGAGTGCTGGGACTAGAGGCATGCGCCACTGTGCCTGGCTTAGTAATTCCTCAAATAGAAGTACTAAGTCAAAGGATTCACACTCCTAACGGGAAAAAACAAGAGTCCAGAAAGAAAAGAAAAAAAAAAAATCTCTTATCAAGTCAGTCAATGTTTAACAAAAGTACTCAGGCAACTAAATGAACAACAATGTTTTCAGTAAACTGACAATTAGATTTCTACAGAATTAAATTAGCTCATAATAAATGGACCAAATACCTAAATGTCAAAAATTAAAGCTACAAAATTCCAAAGACAAAAACAGAGGATGAAATCTTTGTGGCCTTGTCTTAGTTTGGGTTTTGGGTTTCTACTGCTGTGATAAAACACCATGACCAAAGGCAACTTGGGAAGAAAATGGTTTACTTCATCTTTTAACTCTCAGTCATAACTCATCAGTAGAAGAAATTCAGGATAGAAACTCAAGGCAGAAAGCTAAGCAGAGGCCAAGAAGGATCCAGGCCTACTGGCTTGGTCCTTGTGCCTTAATTCAGCCTGGTTTTTTTATACCATTCAGAACCACCCTGCCCATCTCTAGTGAGATGGGCCCACCTACATCAATCAAGAAAATGCCCCACAGGCCAATCTGGTAGGGGCATACCCTCAATTGAGATTCCTTCTTCCCAAACGATTCCAGCTTGTATCAGTTGACAAAACACTAACCAGCACAGGCCTTTAGCTAGAGAAGATACTGTTAGTTATGACTACAATAGCATGTATAAATTTGAAAATACTGATAAGCGACACTTATTAAAACTATGATTTTAGGGCTAGTATGGGCTAAGTGGTTAAGAGCATTAGCTGCTCTTCCAGAGGATCCAGGTTCTATCCTCAGCAACCACATGGCATCTCATAACCATCTGTAATTCAAATTCCAGCCCAAGGGGATAGGATGCTCTCTTCTGGCCTCCAAGAGCACTTCATACATGTGGTACATAGACATGCAGGGAAAACACCCATTCACACAAAATAATAAAATCAATTTACATTGCAAAAATGACTTTTGGCGCTGGAGAGATGGCTCAGAGGTTAATATGTTCTTCTAAAGGTCCTGAGTTCAATTCCCGGCAACCACATGGTGGCTCACAACCATCTATAATGAGATCTGGTGCCCTCCTCTGTGCATGTAGGCACACATGCAGGCAAAGTACTGTATAAATAACAAACAAACCTTTAAAAATGACTTTTGTCCCTCAAAGATATCATTAATCAGAAAATAAAAGCCACAAACAGAAGAAAACATTGGCAGATCATGAACCTAAAGAGGGACCTGATACAGAAAGTTTATCTGCAACAAAAAAAGTAGCTCTTCAAGATTGAGCATAGAATGCTGGGGCCTAGCTCAATAGTAGATGCTTGCTTAGCATGCCTGAAGCCCTGATCTGAGTACTAAGCACCAAGGCACTAGAAAAAGGTGGAGAAATTAGAGAAATATTTCACCAATCAAGATTTAGGAATAAAAAATAAGCACACGAAACAACATTTCAGTATCACCATCCACAAGATAAACAGAAATCAGGAACAGTGAAAATAGCACTTCATGTGCACAATACCATCTCTAATCAGAGCAATAACAAGTATTGGCAAGGATGTGGCGAAAGTGAACTTTTCATGCAATACATATGTTGACAGAAATGTAAAAGGGGCCAGACACGGTGAAATACAGTTTGGCCATTTCTTAACATACATTTACTATATAACCCAACAATTTCACTCGTAGGTTCCTATGCCAAAAAATAAAAATATATTGTCTCACAGAGATTTGTACATATCAGAACCAAACTGAAAACAACCTAATATCCTTCCATTGGTAAATAGGTGGTAAAAATATTTTCCATATTTTGGAATATGCTTCCATTATAGACCACCTATTTTGTGATTCCATTTACACGAAATGTCCAGAAAAGAGAAACATACAGGCACAGGAAGCAGGTTAATAATTCCCTGCAGCTAGGGCCTGAGAAGCAGAAAGAAGTGAAAAAGAGGCATGAGCTCTCCTTTGGGGTGATAAATGCTCCATAATTCTGTTGCAGTGTTGGATAAGTTAAATAATAGGCAGTCAACAGTATGCTTTAATCATGTTTTAGGGCAAATAGTACTTCAATAAAGCTGCTGTTTTAGAAAACATATTAAAATTCAACCTTAGAATTTCTCCAACATTTTTAGTCTTGCTTTTTAGTACATTGATTTGTAGCAGCCCAGTTATTAACTGTATGTATCCACAGACAGCAGAACATATATACATACATACACACACACACACACACACACACACACACAACAGAATTTGTAGTCTACACTGAAAAATATAACTAACTTAAAATGACTACCAATTGGGGCTGGAGAGATGGCTTGGTGGCTAATAGCACTGTCTGCTCTTCCAAAGGACCCAGGATCAAGTCCCAGCACCCAGATGGCAGCTCACAACTGCCTGTACCGCCAATTCCAAGGGATCAGACACCTTCACATTAATGCACATCAAGTAAAATTAAATAAATTATAAAAAATTTTTAAAAATTAAATGGCTACCAAATAAACAGTAATTAACTCTAAAAGAGCTGTAATGATTTTTACCCTTACTGACAGATTACCCATACCTGTTCCTCTGAGAAACTGGCATCTCAATGAAGTAACAGTCAGTTTTAATTGCCAATTTGACACAATGTAGAATTGCCTAGGAAGGAAGTCTTACTCAATGAGGGACCCTCAAGGCTAGGCTGGCCTGTATGGAATTATATTACGTAAACTGAGTTGTAACGACCTGCCCATTTGTGTGTGGCACATTCCTTGGGCATTACAATCCTCCTGGATTACACAGAGTGGAGAAGAGCTGAGCACCAGCATCATGCACTGATTCACTGCTCTCTTCTATTGATTATGAATCATGTGACCTGCTGCTTCAAGTTCCTCCTGCCTTGACCTTCCCACTTTCAAAAATAGACTTTAATCTGGAATTATGAGCCAAATATCCTTTAAATTGCTTTTGTCAGGGTGTTGTGTAGCAGTTTCCTCTGTGAGGAACAATATTTCATCTTGGGAGGAAAATTAAAACCAGATGTTTACAGAGAGGTGAAACAACAGGATGTTCTAAGGAGAGGTGAACACTACAGGGAAGTTGTTATGACAGGCAGCTACCTCAAACTAGTTTCAAAGTCCCCAAAACTGACTAGATTCATTAGGACCCTCTGTCCCAAAAAGAATATAAACAGTAAACATTGCTGAGAGAGGACTCAGACAAGCAGTTGCCTGGAAAAAGCAGAGAGTGCCTAGAAGAGGCTCAGACCAACTGAGCCACCTGGGAAGAACCTGCTAAGCTGCTTGCAGGCTGTACTGTGCTCCAGGTTCCCAGTTTTCGTGACCTGCCATCCATGCTGGAGTCATTTCTGATCCTATAAATTACCCCTCCCCCCAAAATAAAACTCATTGGTTCATCAAGCTTGACTTTACTTTGGTCTTTTGTGGGCTTCTTTTCTGAGGTCAATAGATAAGTATTCCTAAGTCTCCTTAGGAAAAGTCCATCACACAAGACCAGCTTATTGTATCGCAGTAACAGGAAGAGAAACTAAGACAAGAGCAAGGACAATATTGTACACACAGCCTTGAGAACATCAGCTAGCTAAGATTACGGGCATTCAGTCTAACCAAAAGTGATTCAAGTTCACCTAATAGAACACTGCTTTCTCAGGTCTCACTAGGGATTTTACAGGGCAGAAGATAATCTTTCCTAGTTGATTTAGACAATGCAAATTAGCAACTCAGCAAAGAGCATCTTTAAAGAAGGAGCTATACAAGTGGTATGTTGGCTCCTTCTCTCCTGACCTAGATCAGGACACAAGTTTGCCCACCTCTCTTACTCTGCCATGTTAACAGCCATGTGTTGAGCTTAATGAGCAAACTAGCCACTGAACCAAAAGTTGAGAACAGTAACACTCTATCTTTTCCCATTTTAATCTTTAGCCTGACCCTATTCCCAAGATAGCAGAAGGATGCCTCTATGATCCTTGCTTTCAACTCAGTTTTCTTTATAAAATTAAAAAAAAAAAAAAAAAAAAGCAAAGGTAGAGATTCTAGAAAGCGGCATCAAGGCATACTTTGTATCAGAAGTCCTGTCCACATAATAGCTCCAGGTCTTCAACTTGAAGCATCCAATAGAATTGAGACAACCAAGAGTTCTGCTGCAATGCCGAAATGCATCTCAAATGGCCCTACCTAGCTCATGTTTGTGCTTTACTACCTCTTCCCATCCTTGCACTAGACAAACAGAACCTCATATGACTCAGTCTGGTTCAAATATAAATATTAGAAGATCACCTTACAGTCTTAAGTAATAATAGGTAGGACAAGCTCCTACTATTTACTACTATTTAGCTACAAATGTCTTTTAAAAATTTAATCCCAGCACTTGGAAGGCAGAGGCAGGTGGATCACTGTAAGTACCAGGCCAGCCTGGTCTACAAAATGAGTCCAGGACAGCCAAGGCTACACAAAGAAACCCTGTCTCAAAATGAATGAATGAATGAATGAATGAATGAATGAATGAATGAATGAATGAATGAATGAATAAAAAATAAAGAAATAAGCCAGGCACATGCCTATAATCCCAGCCTCATGGGGGGCAGAGGCAAGCAGATCTCTGTGAGTTGGAGGCCAGCCTGGTCTTTTTAGAAAGTAAGTCCAGGACAACCAATGCTACACAGAGAAACCTTGTCTCAAAAAACAAACAAAAAACATACACAAAATTTAAAAAATAAAAAATAAGACCTTCTCAATTAGAGAAAAGAGTGATCAACTATTAAATTCACAATTTATTTTCAGTCTTACAAAGAAAGCCAATTACTACCAAAGGAAAACTACCAGTCTACCTTAGGTGATGTATTTGGTTTTGTATGAGGCAAAAATTTTTGAGACAGGGTCTTTATACATAGCCAAAAGGTGGTCTTAAACTCAGTCTTCCTGCCACTTCCATCCCAGGTTACAGGGTTGGGGTTACAGAGGTACACCACTATGTCCTGATCCAAGCTGCTTTTCAAAAAATATTTGAAAGGTGACAAGATTTACCACAGTCCAGATTTGGCTTTCCAATTAAGAAACTAAATTTCATCAGCACCAGGGGAATATATACACCTTAAAGGGTTATCATATTAAACTTGCAAAGCAGATCTGTGAAAAAAAGAAACTGCCATCACAGAGACCAAATCAATCACACCCCCAATGGTACAGGAAGACTAACACACAGATGCAGATTTGTGCATGCACACGCACACACACATACAGATTACCAATAAATCTTTTAAAATTTATTATGTAAGAAGGGCTAGAGAAATATCTCAATAGCTTTTTGTTTGCTAGGATTTTTGTTGTTCTCATTTTTCAAGATAGATGTATCTCTGTTTAACCCTGGCTATCCTGGGACTCGCTCTGTAGGCCAGACTGGCCTCGAACTCAAGAGACCTGCCTGCCTCTGTCTCCTGAGTGCTGGGATTAAAGGTGAGCACCACCAGAGCCTGGCTGAGATGGGTCAATAGTTAAAAATACTTGCTGTTCTTCCAGAGGACCTGGGTTTGATTCCCAGCACCCACATGGAAGTACCAACTGTCTATAACTTCAGTTCCAAGGGATCTAATACTCTAGCTTCCTTGGGTACCAGACATATATATGGAGCACAGACACAGATGCACCCAAAATGCCTATACATATAAAAATATCTTTAAAATATGAACAGAAAAGTCACCTACTACTACAAGGAAATGATCCAGCAAGTGCAGTTCTACACTGAAAAATGGAAGGATGTCAGCTCACCAATGTGAACAGTCATGCAGGCTGTCATGCAGGGCTTTCCGAAGCACCGAATCTTTGTCATAAATGCCCCAGGTAGCTTGTAGTACTGAGTCAAGTAAACAATCTCCAGCAGTCCGGTTCCAAAGTGCATACAGTCGACTGTCCAAACGTGTAGCCAACTCCAAAGACCAGTTTATAATGGGAGATTCTTCCTCTAGCTCTATGAGAAATTTAAATTAATTCATTTTCTTTCTTTTTTTTAAAAGACAGGGTCTCTCTGTGTAGCCGTGGCTATCCTGGGCTCACTTTCTAGACCAGGCTGGCCTCAAACTCACAGAGATCCACCTGCCTCTGCCTTCCCAAGTGCTGGGACTACATTTGTTTTTATACCTACAGAATTACAAAATACTTAGTGGGTTGAAAATATCATCTATATAAGAATATTTATGTATAAAAATTTATCAATATCAACTTAAATATGTAAAACATTGTGGTTCTGGAATAATTTATTCAACTTACAAATCCTTTACAGTCTTAATTTCCAAAAACGTTTAACATAGAAATATATTCATTCTAGAATAAGTAGTAGGAAAACAAGGTTTTTAAGATTTAATATCTGTGTTTCTTCACTCTATCACAGTCAAAGGCTGTAAAATGTCTTTTCTGTTTTGCATTGCTGATTTGGGGGTTGGGAGTCAAATCTAGAACCTTACACATAAGAATACTATGACTTTATATCTTTAATTTAAAACAAGGCAAGACAACTACACAATGAAATACTTCCTACCTTATAAAAAATGGAACAATTAATTGGATAAAAGGTAAATTACAACATTCATCATACACTTACCTTTTTGAACATCTCTATCAAGCACCTCATCAAATAATTTTTCTTGAACTGTTGGAGGCAAATCTTCAATATCTGCACAGAAAAAAATTGGGTTTAAAATCAGTTCTTGTGTTTGATAATTTAATAAATGAAATGATAGCCTCTACTAAAAATACGCCTTTCTACTAAAGTTGTCAGATATTGTATTTAATGCTGTAACACAATTATGTATATATAGTTTTCTTTCTACGTTCATTATTAAAATTCTTGTTTAATGTTAACATAAAAAATATGGTGTAGACAAATAATTATAGATTTTTCTTTTTTCTTTTTCTTCATATGGGCAGCTTCTATACAAACCTGCTTTTTCAAACTTAAGAATTTTCTTACAAAAGTTAATGAACCATGGAAGTTTGACAAAGAGTTCTGGCAACCTTCCTCAAACATTCCAGGTTCTTCTGGTTACTTAATAGAGCACTCTAGTGTAATAAAAAACCATTACCCTTAAAAACCCTTTGAGGGTAGGGGGCTGGAGAGATGACTCAATGGTTAAAAATAGTGGTTGCTCTTGCAGAGGACCCCAGGATCAATTCACAGCACCTACATGATGGATTATAACCATCCTTAACTCCAGTTATCTGACCCTCTTCTGACCCCTGAGGACATCAGGCACAACACGGTACACACATACAGACAAAACATCCATATACAAACATTAAAATTTTTAAATCTAAAATACATATATTCAATTTTTTTAAATAGCATTTTGTTTCTTTGTTTCTTTTTTTTTTTTCTTTTTTTAATGTATTTATGGTTTGAAAAGATGGCTCAGCAGGAAAAGTCACTTGCACCAAGCCTAATTACCTGAGTTCAATCCCCAGGACCCACATGCTAGAAGGAGAGAACCAATTATAATTAAGTGGTTCTTCGACCTCAACAACATGCCATGGCTAGCACACACACAATAAATAAATTTTTTTTTAATTTCTTTAAAAAAAAAATGTACACCTTCAGATGGGCTTAATATATATTTCAATGAAATTTACATTTTAAAAGGCTTCATTAACCCTTCCCATGTATAAATACATCTGACTACAAAAAATTGAAAATACATGGATACCAGATAGAACATTGACTTCATAAAAAAAAAGTTATTTGGTGTATTTATTCAATATTAATTCAAAAAGGCATCCTCCAGCCATTTTCAACAGTCAGAAAATTTAAAACATTAACAATCGCTTCACAAATACAGCAGAAATTAATGAGTGAAAAATAGTGACATGTTCAAAGGTACTGGTATGTTTAATTCAAATAACCTAACTGATTAAAAACCTGTATTCTACTCCCAATTCTTAATAGTAGCCAATGGGTATGTAATTTTAAATAAAGGGGGAAAATGAATGAGTAATGTGTGTGCATGTTTGTTTGTTTGTATGTAGTGGCACAGGCCTTTAATCCCAGCACTCAAGAGAAAGATCTCTTTGGGTTCAAGCCCAGCCTGGTCTACATAGCAAGTTCAAGGCCCAACTAGAACTACACAATGAGACACTGTCTCCAAACAACACCTAAAAAGTGATTCACATGTATAATGACAGAACCAGAGGTCTGTGCAAGTTCTAGGCTAGCTACAGAGTGAGCACTTCACATAAGTAAAACTAAGGTCAAAACAAAACCAAAAAGCGTTTGTTTACAGCTCATTCTTGTATGAGTCACTTCAAAAATAAACCGAACAGTCAAATCCTAACCTATGGGGCTAGTGAGATGACTCAGCAGTTAAAAGTACTGGTCACTCTCCCAGAGGACCCAGGCTTGATTCTTGGCACCCACATGGTGGCTCACTATTGTCGCTAACTTCCGTTCCAGGGACTAGACACCCTCTTCTGGCCTCCATGGGTGCCAGGCACACTTATGGGGCACAGATACAGATGCAATCAAAACACCCATACATAAAATATAAAAATGTTAAAAATCCCAACTTACTTCTTACAAAAACATTTTTATCCCTACGTAAAAATATAACCTTAAGAAAATAGACTGCTATTCATAATAAATTCTGGGATTACCTGCTGGTAATGTAAATGTTACAAGGTCAGTCAGAAAATAGCAAGCAAAATCTCCCTTTCTCTGGTGAAGAGAAGCAGCTATTTCTCTCCGGATTTGTTCTGTCAATTCAGGACACACCATTGCTGGAATACACTTTGCTGCTTGTTGAGACACCTTAAATACAGAAAGAAACTTTCCTCTGTATCTTATTTATCATAAAAAGAAACAAGACAAAACAGCATTTAAAAGAAATTAGCAAAATTTCCCCCAAATTCATTTTTTTAAATCTTAAAAGTACTAGACATTATTTCCTTGCTAGTGGACATTTACATCAACAGGATAACTGTTCAAAAAAATAGTCATTAAATTCAAAATGGTAACAAATGGTAGATTCCAGTTGTATTTACTGTGTGGAACAGGGAATGATGGTGCACAATTATAATTATATCACTAGAAAGTCTGAGGTTGGAAGATCAGGAGTAAGAGGCCAGCCAGGGCTAATCTCAAGCCAAAACAAACACACACACACACACACACACACACACACACACACACACCACCTCTACGGGGTATCTGTTAGTAAGCAAAAGCAGACACTGGGTCAGCCAGTCAGCTTAGTTTTCTGCTGCTAGCAATCTGGTGAGAACAAGCTGGCTATCTCCTAACTAAAAGCCACCTTCCTATCATAAATGGGACCTTGAGCAGCATGCCTTGTAGTAATCTACTGATGTTAAAGTAAAGGAGCTAGAGTTGTTAAGAACTCAGCAGAAGTAACACAGCTACAATTTGGACTCCTTATTCTGATTTTATCAATTGCCAGTTAACCATGAGAATTTTCACTAAAAAAAAAAAAAACAACTTCTAAAGTAACATTTTCCACTTTGATAATATTTCTGCATCCTCTCTTCAATCACCTGTTTTAGGTGACATGAAGCTGTCATGAACACACAAACACTACTATGAATGAAATCACATAGCAGGAACTGAAGCCTCTAGCCAGTAGCCCCGGTGGATGAGCATGGAAGCAGATCCTCTAGTGCTAGTCAAGCTTTCTGACTATAGTCCTAGCCAACAGCTTGATAACACCATCTATGTATGGGTGAGTGCATGCATCTCCATGTATATGCATGTGAGTGCCAGCACACATTATGCAAATGCATTAAGAAGCTAGATGTTGATGTCATGTGTACTCCTTAAGACTCTCCAATTTATTTCATTAGGCAGGGTCTCTCACTGATCCTGGAGCTCATCAATTCAGCTAGTCTAGCTAGACAGCTTGCTCCAGGGATGTTCTGTCTCTGCCTCTTGAGTGCTGGGATTACAGGAGGCCCCTATGCCTGTCTAGCATTTTTATGGGCACTGAGGATTTAAACTCTGATCTGTACATTTTTAAAAGGCAAACACATTCCCCACAGAGTCATCTTCCAGGCCTTCTCATGGCATCTTGACCTGAACTATTGAACTATGATAACTCCTGCAAAAATGTTTAAATAACATAATGTTTTGTATTAAGCTGCTAAATTTTGAGGTAATTTGTGACATAACAATAATAAATTAATAGACACTTTAGTACTATCCCACTGTTAACCTCAGACTTGATTTTAGGAGCCCAGTAAATAGGATGTCCCATGTGAGCCCTGTGCTCATAAGGCCCAAGGAAATTAATGAATATCCTAAAATGTTTAGTCTTGACCCACAGCCATCTTCTGTGTCTGGTCTCCTGCCATCATAAATAATCACAATGACATCCCCTGCAATGCAACAATTCTACTGGGCATTACAACACCAATATAGTTAGGAAACCACAAAGATACTTTATTCTAAGCTATGGCTCAGAAATCTAATCCCTCTACTCACACTGATCCTTTTTAACAATGCACTTCACTTCCTTTCCCTGAGTCTACCCAACATCTTCCCCTGAATCTTGCTAAAGTAAACATAATGGCTAGCCAATAAAATCAAGCTTTCATCTATCGTGCATATTTTTAAATCCCCATTCAGTATCCAGACACTGGTAAACTTGAATAATCAACTTATACACTTATATAAAGTATATCCAGAAGCTGTGTATCAACAAAAACTGAATACACAATTATCTGATTTTTTGCACTTTTATTCTATTTCTCTTATCGTGAAAAACAGTCTCTTATCCGAATAATACAGTTCTATCCTCAGAGATATGATCCCTTATACCTTCATAAATCGTCCACTTAATTCAATTCTCCCCAAGCTTACTTCACATGCTAACTTCTATGCCTCCTCCAGAAACTTGATGAAATGAGGTTCAGTGTACAGTTCCATTGGCATACTGTCTGACTTGCATTCACAAGGTAGATCCCTAGCATGACATAAAACAGGTGGTGGTGAACACCTGTAATCCTAGCACTCAGAAGGTGGAGGAATGTTAGAAGTTCAAGGTTACCCTCAATTTTGTAGCAAGCTGAAAGCCAGCCTGGGATATATGAGATCCTGTGAAAGGTAGGAGGAGGAGAGGAGAAGGGGGAAGAGGGAAACTATACAGAATAACCCATTCATTTCTCCATTTCTCTAAGGATTCAATAAAGGAAGAGTTAGCATCCTTATAATTCTATCCTCCTCAGCCACAGAGCTTGGCACATAGCACAAATACTAAATAAATATCTCTTAGTTGAATGAATAAAAGATAAGGCCCCAGCCAGGTAGTGGAGGCGAATGCCTTTAATCCCAGCACTTGGTAGAGGCAGGTGGATCTCTGTGAGTTCCAAGCCAGCCTGGTCTACAAAGTGAATCCAGGACAGACAGGGCTACACACAGAGAAACCTTGTTTAAAAAAAAAAAAAAAAAAAAAAAGTCTCCATGTGTTTTAATCAAACCCAATGACTTAAATATTGTGGAGAAAAGCTCTGCTTCAAAAGACTCTGTTGCTCAGGGCAGTGGTGTACATCAGCAGCAACTTCATCAACTCAGCAGACAGTAGGCATGTGGATTTCAAAGCAAGATGCTGTATATATGGAGGATGACTTGACCCTGGAAGATCAAGGCCAGCCTAGGCAACACAGTAATATCTCATCACAAAGGGAGAAAGGGTACATGGTAAAACAGGTCTATACTCTAAGCACTTGGGGGAATGGAACAAAAGAATTAGGTAACCAAGGATATCCTTTCTACCAACAAAGCTCATCCTGAGCTACATGAGACAGAGGACCCCCCCCATCAGTGGACTTGGAGAGGGACATAGGAGGAGATGAGGGAGGGAGGGTGAGATTGGGAGGAAATGAGGAGGCAACAGCTAGGATACAAAGTGAATAAACTATAATTAATATAAACAAATAAAAATTTAATTTAAAAAAATTTTAAATAATAATAAAACAACAAAAAGCACCATACCAAGGAAGGAGTCTCCTTTAAAATACAGCCAAAGGACCTAGATATACATACATACCTACAGAAAAAGACTCATATGGAAAAAATTTTTAATCTTAAAAAAAAAAAAACTATTAAAAATCTCTTAAATTTAAAACTATTTTTAAAAGCAAGTAAAAATGTTAAAACATTTAAAAATAGTCTGGGGAAACACTGTCACATTAAAAATAAAAAACAGGCAGCAGGCAAATGTGCCATACCCCTTTAATCCCAGCACTTGGGGAGGTAGAGGCAGGCAGATCTCTGTGAGTTCAAGACCAGCCTGGTCTAAAAAGCAAATCCAGGACAGCCAAGACTACACACAGAAACCCTGTCTCAAAAAATAAATAAACAAACACATACATACATACATACATACATACATACATACATACATATAAAAACTAGGGCTAGGGATACAGCTCAGTGACAAAAACACTTTCCTAGTGTGTGTATGTATGTATATATATACATATATATATGTGTGTGTATATATATATATGTATATATATACATATATATGTATATATATATGTATATATACATATATATATACATATATATATATATACATACATACACACACATGCACGGCCCTATTTTCAACCCACAATATAGCAATAAAATATTTTTAAAAATTAATAAACAATAAAAAAGAAAACCTATTTCTTCAATATAAAAATATTTTTAAAAACATTACAGCTGGTGGTAGCACATTTACATAACACATTACAACCCCTAAATTCAATAACCAAAATGCCACACTTACCTCTGTAAGCAATATTGCTAACATGTCCTGCCTCTGAAAGCGTATAGCCAGGTGGACCAGAGTGTAGCCAACATCAAAAGCAGAAGGTCGGTTCAGCAAGCGTACTTCATCTGCAGTGAGCTGGCGTGCAATATCTCCTCCTGATGACTTATATGCTTCTATGGCAGCTAAATCACCTTCCACGACCCCTAAAACAAGCACCAACATAAAAAAAGCACTTAAAATCTATTTTTCTTCAAAAAGTATATATAAATGAAGCAACCACACTAAACTCTTTAAACACTTCTTCGTACTTCCTGGATCCTGGGACATCATTTATATGTCCTAAAGAAAATAAGAAAAATTAGTCTTTCCCTATCATTTCAAAATTTCTTACCAGAACTACAACTGCCTAGAGTTTGGCACTTACCTTACCCTCATAGCTAGGCTCCATGCTGTTGCAGGCTTTGACGAACTACTAGAACACTGTAAGTGGATTAAAAATGAACAAGGACAACCTAGTTTGAGAAACTAGATTTCACAGAAGAAAATGAGCCTTTGTTGTCTTAGATTGATACTGACAGCAAAACCCAAAGAGATATACATGTGATTCAAGTTGGTATATGGCTGTTTTTGCCCTTTTCCCCTACATTTGTAAAGCAGAATTTAAAAAACACTGAGCTTTCTATTGTGCTGTATAAGTCTAAAATAACTTTCATGTTAAGTAAAAACTGGCAGCATTTTGAATTCAGAGTCTCCCACAGTCAAGACTTTCTTATATATGTTACAAATTGTTCGTGGCTGGGTGTACTGGTTCACAGCTATCATTGCAGCACTCCACTTGGGAGTTAAAAGCAGAAGGGCAGTGTGCTCATGACAAGCCTGGACTATACAGTGAATTTCAGGCTGCCCTGTGTTAGAGAGAAATGTTTCTAAAGAACGTGGGTAGTGTACATCTTTAATCCCATCACTTGAGATGCAGAGGCAGACAGATCTCTGTAAGGCCAACCTGGTCTATACAGTGAGGGGGGAAAAAAAAAAGAGAGATAGGGAAGGGTGTTAAATATATACTACATAGAAAACATACTACACGATTGTAAATATGTTAAAATAAAACAAAACAATTAGAAGCAGAAACATAAAATAAATAACATTTCCCAAAGTCATAAACCTTCTATTCCCATTAAACCATTTTATTACCCAAACCTTAGTACAATTAATATTAAGTAAAGACAGTACTTACTGAACAATATGGATGATACACAGCCTTGTTGAGGGATGAAAGTGCACATCAGCTTTCAATAAATGTAGTAAAACAAATTACCAGACCAACTATTTCTTCAGTGTTTTCTAAGTTATACCAGAGGGGGTAAAAAATCTGTCTTCTGAGTAAAATGCTCGGATTGACTAAAACTATTCTTAGGGTGTTTTTAAAGGCATTTTAATTGCCATTTTGAATTAAGAATTAAGACAAAGATATTCTGTATACCTGGTATAACACAACATCCTTTCTTTATTAAAGAAACCAAACTTTAAAATCGATTATTTAATTCTCACACTCACTGTTTGTGACATTCTGTGTACTACACTAAGCAATATAAAAAGCACAAAAGATAGTAAGTACATGATGCCTATCTTCCCAAAAATCCTTTTAAATCACATCTGTGGGGCATGGAGGTCAGCATTAAAAGTTTTCAAACTCTAAGAGCCATGGATCTTTTCTGCAAATCTAAATCCTCCACCCAAACCTCAACATGTTTTTCAGGTTAGGGCTCATGAGAAAACATACATGATGTTATAGACTGTTTAGTACAAGTTCTTAGGTATCTCAAGACAGGATCCTGTGAGCCTAAGAGCCTAAGTAACAACAATGCAAGTTTCAATTCCAACTATAAATAAAAGCCCACTATATTGGGGCTGGGAGTAAAGTTTGCTCCATGGAAGACCTTTGGACTAGCACGGATGAAGACCTAGGTTCAATCCCAAAACCACAAAAACAACCAACTGTATCCCTCATGTTATTAAATAAGAATGTCACCAGGCGTTGGTGGCACATGCCTTTAATCCCATCACTGGCAAAGCAGAGGGAGGTGGATGCCTGTGAGTTTGAGGTCAGGCTGGTTACAGAGCCAGTTCCAGAACAGCTGAGGCTACACAGAGAAACTCGTCTTGAAAAAACGAAAAACAAAACAACAACAACAAAAATATCTTCTTAAAAAAATTTTAGTTTGCATTTTGGGTCAATACATTACCAACCCTAATCCACCTAAACATAAAGGCTTCGAACCATCCTTGTGAAAAACCCTAGAATTCACTAGGACAAAACTGTAGTAGAGTTAGCATGAGACAACATAACATCTTTCCGAAGCAGAAAATTTAAGAACTGACATAAGTAGTGCTACTTGAATTAAAATTATCATTAAAGATTTTTCTATTTCAGTCAGGCACAGTGGCACACACCTGTCATCCTAGCACTCAGGGAGGCAGAGGACAGGTAGATCTCTGGGAGTTTGAGACCAGCCTAGACTACAAGACAAATACAGGATAGTCAAAGCAACATGGAGAAACCCTGTCTCAAAATAAACCAAAAAATAAAAATAAAGTAAGTTTTCTATTTCTAATTATGTGCAAGTATACAAAAAAAATCTAAAAATAATTTAACGTAGTTTGTATTATTTAAAACTAGGTATACTCACCCCCATCTCCTCTTGTTTTTGTAGGTATTTTGTTTTATTTTATTTTGATTGATAGGCCTCTCAATGTCTAGAACTCACTATGTACTAAAGGATGACCTCAAACTTGAGGCAATTCCTCTACCTCAGTCTCCCAAGCAATGGAACTACAGGCATGTGCCAACACACCCTACTCTACAGTGTTTCTTTACAGAGACAACTTTCAGTCCTATCAAAGCCTGAACTAGGGATGGAGTGTAATTCAGTGAAGAGCACTTATCTAGCAACCAAAGGCACTGGGTTTGACCCCCAGCATGGGAAGAAAAACCAACACTGCATGCATCTCTGTACCTTTTATAGATGTTAGCTTAAGACCTAAAACTATTATGTATTTATAAAATACATATTACACATAAAATGTTCCAAGTTCTGAAAGTAGCCCAAGAGATTGATCTATTTACCTAAACAAAGAAAAAAAATTATGTATGTGTGTACAGATTTGTAGGCATGTATAAAAATGCTGTGTGTTCAAATACTTTTTTCCCCAAAGCACAAATATGAGGTAATCTAAAGCTAAATGCTTTGCTTGGTTTGGAAGGGAAGATCCTCTAAATTAGTGCTTTACTCTTGAGCTAAATCACGGTATCGCTGAGATCTCAGACGTTAAGAATTCATTTCCTCATTCATGTTTCTGAAGGACTTCTGAAATTAGCACTGGCACATGGGGTGGGGAGATCAAACGAACTGGCACACTGAACTATGCAAACTACACCTGGGACTACAATCAACATTACTGCCCGCTTATCTTCAAAGCATCCTTTCAAAAAAATATAAACAGAATTTCAAATGCTGAACTCCATGTTATACGTCTCAAATCTCAGAAAGCTGAATCACATAGAGAACCAGTAACATTTTTCATTTGATTTGATCATCAAAAATACTGAATTCTCGCCTCCCACTCAGGCATTGTTAAACTCAAACAGAACTATGCTGTTGTTCCCCAAAACACAGACTGGAGACAGATGCAGGAGGGCAGAGGAATAAGACTCCAACCTTCCCAGCACACAAACAGGAACAAAATACCTCTTTTTAATAACACTGTCTAGGCCAGGCGGTGATGAACACCTTCCCAGCACTTGGGAGGCAGAGGCAGGCAGATCTCTGAGTTTGAGGCCACCCTGGTCTATAGAGTGAGTTCCAGGGCAGCCAAGGATGCACAGAGAAACCCTGTGTATCCTGAAAAAAACAAACGAACCAGCAAACAAACAAACAAACAAATAAATTAACACTGTTTAATGCTTTAGGAATATATAAGTGCTCACAGCTTAAATAATTGGTAAATTTCCAGCTATAAGGATTAGTAACCTTATTACAAAGTTCATGAACAGCATCATGAAACTATCCAACTTTTGTTAAATTTTACTATATAACGCTCAAAAAAGAACTGCTGATCACATTCAGTTTCTTCACATGAGTTTTCACTGTAGGTCTGATGTTTAAAAGGGCCTGGCTTGTGTCATATAACCAAATTTTAGCCACATTTTTCTGCTTAGGAAGGGGGAGGATATCACAATCACAAAGATATCCTTAAGCTCTTTACATTTTTAGCAACTTATAAAACAGAAGCACTGGAAGGCAGGAAAGCGCATAAATAAATGTGAAGTGTTAAAAACCTGACTTTATAGAACAAAAGCTGTTGGAAAGCTGGGAGTAGGGGACATGATCTAATCTAAAAGAAGAGACATCTATTATCCATATCTGCTCTTTAGGCTTCTTACTACTCATAATGTATCCAAAAGTAACTGAAGCACCTTAGTATTCTTTAACAGACTTACACTGTGTGTTCTGCCCTGCCCCTCCTCATTCTTATTATAAATGCAAATAAAAAGACAACAGGAAGCACTCTGACTTCAAACCAACCAGCAACCTAAAACTGACCCACAGTATCACCATACACTCAAAATTAGCTAATTACTGGCAATTAGAGGTAAGGAGACTGTTGATGTACTTCTTAAATTACATAGACTTTAAGCAAATAAAAGCATACAGGCTATTACTAGCTACCAAATCAAATCTCTAAGAGGCAACCACAGCAGGACTAAACAGTTCACATCACGTTGTCCTATAAAGTGGGCCAGAATGGAGCCTAACATATTTTGAAATCATAGGTCAGCCTCAATGGGGACTTCACAGCTACTATGGAACTCCAATGGTTAGCATCTGGAGCTGGCTCATTACATGTTTAGATAATAGACTTATTTTTTCCCCCATATATGGCACAGTTTTCAAAGTTTTGCCTTATTTTCCTTTATGACATAAAATCATAATGGTAACTAACTTTGAAAAAAATGCCAAATGGTAAAAAAAAAAGCCAGGACTTACCTGAACCCACAAGGGCCAGCTCAACACTACCCTGGAGTTCTATGGTAGCTGTGTAACATCACAGCATGGTTTATGCTGTGGGGTGAGGGTGGACCTGGAGACAGCAGGCACAATTTCAGGAACCCTTAAAGAGAAAAGTTAGTTTTAAGTGGTAGTGTTGAGAATGTCCTACAGGATGGTCAGTAGAAAGATGCAGGCGTGGCTGGCTGTATTGTCTAGGCATTTAAACCTAAGGCTTGAATTATTTAATTGATTTTGCATATTAACAAACTATCCCACCCAGTAGCCATTTTAAAATATATCCTTAGGTATAGTTTAATCATAAGCCTGGGCTCAAATATGTGCAAGAAACTTTTAATATTCAAACATGAGCTGCATATTTTGAGTATGTGTTTGCATATGACTTTTACAGAAGTAAGCAGAAAATGTACCTTAGTGTCCCGATCTATCACTCTCCCCCTTATTCCTTTGAGACAAGGTCTCTCACTGAACCTGAAGATAGTAAGCCAGCAAGCCTATAACCCTGGAGTTATACTGAAGATGGGTTATATGTCCATTGACACTCCTGGCTTTTTATATGTGTGAATTATACCTTAATTCTCTCTTTTGTTTGAATTCTGAGCTACAGTCTGAGCCACTCTTAAACTTCCAGGGGTTGTCTTTAAAGGCAGCAGGGAACTGAACCCTGGACACTCAGATTTAGGTTCAGGAGCCTTATCAATTGAGCTATCCAAGCCCCCATATGCTGAGATCTAAACTCAGATCCTCATGCTCACACAGCAAGCACTTTTACCCACTGAACCATCTCTCCAAGATGAAAAGCTGAATTTTATTTTAAAGGCCCTCAATACTTTTAACTGTGCCTTCCAACAGGCACAAGAAGACATAACTACAGAAATAATTTGAGCAAAACAAAGCCTCTCCTACTTGCATTTTTTACATTATAACCAATGGCAACAAGCTCAGACCTGCCATTTCTATTCTTAGAACAGTGTCTCAGAACAACGATCTTTCAAAAATAATCAATGAGAAATCAGAAATTGAAAATAAATTCTTTTTAATTATTCACTTGTATTTTATGTGTATGAATGTTTTGCCTGCACTCCTGAATATATGTTTACTTTGTTCATGTCTGGTGCCAGAGGATACCAGAAGAAGGTGTTGAAGCCCCTGGAACTCGAGTTACAGATGGTAGTGAGCTGCAATGTGAGTGTTGGAAACTAAACCCAGGTCCTCTGCAAAAGCAACAAATGCCCTCAGCAAATGTTTTTAACCACTCTGGCTCTGAAAATAATTTTTTAAATCTAATTATAATCAAGACTAACTTTTTTTCAATTCCACTGTTCATTAAAACATCCTCTTTAAAAAAATAAAAGGTTCAATGAACTAAGGAAATCAAAAAGTCCCTAATACCTTTTAAATGATCTATTAACAATTACAGAACTATATCAGGTAGTTTATACCTCTGAATTCCACCTTTACATGGATTCCAGAGATCAAACTCAGGTTTCTGCAATGAGTGTTTTTACCCACTGAGCCATCTTCCTGGCCCATATATTTAGTTCTTAAAAGATGAAAACTTTTTTTTTGGAAGACAGGGTCTCATGTATCCCAACTCACTACTTAGCTGGAAACCTTAAACTTTATTTTCCTACCTCTACTGCCCAAGAGCTGGAATTACAAGAATGAGCCACCATGCCTGGTGACTCAGGGGTTAAGAGACTGTTCTTTCAGCAGGCTGGGGTTCAATTCCCAGTACCCACATGGCAGCTAATAACCACTTGTAATTCCAGTTCCAGGGATCCAATGTCCAGTTCTGGCCTCCTTGTGTACTATACACATGTGCTGTAAACCTTCAAGGAGGCAAAACACTCACATACCTAAAGTAAATAAATCTTAAAATACAGAGAAAACAATTACACACAAGCATATTTAGAGATATCAGAAGCACTGCTAAAATTACTTCACCTCTATAGTTTTCCTTCTCCTAAAAGCAATACCTAACTGAATCTAAATCATAGAAAAACCTAAAATCAAGCTGGGCATGGTGGCACACACCTGTGATCCCAGCACTCTGGGAGGCAGAAGCAGGCAGACTGCTATGAGTTTGAGGCCAGCCTGGTCTGCAAAGCAAGTCCAGGACAGCCAGAACTACACAGAGAAACCCTGCCTCAAACAAACAAACAAACAAACAAACAAACAAACACGTACACACACACAAAAGAAAAACCTAAAATTTCAAATTCAGAGTTATTCTACAAAACTGGAATTTTCACAAAATTAAAGTCATGAAAGAGTATTTATTATCTCTGAGTTTAACCAAACGGGTCTATAGAGTGAGTTCCAGGACAGCCAGAGCTACACAGAGAAACCTTGACACAAAAAAACCACCAACCAACCAAACAAACAAACAAACAAAAAAAAAACAACCAAACAAAAAAACTGGCCCTGCTCTACACTTAAACAGTGAACTGACAAAACAACTAAACACAATGTCAGTCTGCCTTGATTTAACAGGGTAGGGCAAAGCAATCAAAGGAACTGGTAAATGTGGACTTTAGTACTCCATTTCCTGTAAAATTATATCCTGTAGTTTCAGGGAAAATGTCCTTCTCATTGGGAAATACATACTAAAAGAAAGATTTAGGAGTAAAGTACCATACATCTTTGGCTAATTCAAGTGTTTCAGGAGAAACAGGCCAGTGGGAGAGAAGACAGCACCAAATGTTAGCGAAGTAGACAATGAAAATCCATGATAAGGCTATATATCCCTGTGCTCTGCTTGTAACTTACAGATGGTGAAATTTCTCAGAATAGGCTGATGCTGAATGTAGTTGTCTGGAAGACTGGGAATGAGGAGAAAAAATAAAAAAATAAAAGGAATGATTTTATCTTTTTTTTAAAGAACCCCAACTCTCACTGCTTGTGTTCTGCTTACAACAGTTTACTTTTATAATGCTTCAAATTTTTTTTGTTTGTTTTAGACTGAAACACAGAGTCTAAGTACATCCTTTTATAGTCCATTATGTAGCTCAGGTTGTCCTCAAATTCGTGGCAATCTTCCTGCCCTAGATTCCCAAGTGCTCAGACGGCAAGCATATGTGTGCCACTACATCCAGTCACTGTCCATTTTTAAATAAAGCTCTTTACTAATTTAATGATGCATATATAATCACATATATATAATCAAGAATCATCAGCAGAAGGAAGGCAGGCAGGCTGGAAGGCAGGCAGGCAAGCCAGCCACATTTCCTTTCTCAGCATAGGAGGTACAAATTGCTGGCTGGCAAGCCTACGTAATCAATCATTTCTGAAAGCCAGAAACTCTGTCTCAAACATCCCCGAAGAAAACTACTAGAGTTCTACGTCTGCTAACACCAAACACCAATTTGCCTTCGATAGTCCATTCCTAGAAGTTTTGTTTATTTCTTGTTTTATGAAACCTTTGGCATCAAGAAACTGTCCAGCATCAATTAACAGTGGAAAAGAAGGGGGTGCTGTACATACCCACTCATGTATACATTCCCTTTTATTGTAACTAGGATCTTTTATACTGCTGAGAACTCCGTTCATAAATCATTAACATGTTATTTTACATGCAAAGTTCCAAAATCACAGGAGAAACTCCTTAACCCCTCAGAGAAAAGACAAAAACTACCTGAAGACAATTACTTCTTTCATGGTGGTAAATGGAAACTCCCTGAGATAAGTAAATTCATAAGCAAGAATGTGTACAGAGCAAAAGATAGAGTTGTTTTTGTGTTTGAGATAGGGTCTCACTATGTATAGCCCTAGCTGGCCTGGAACTCTCTGTGTAAACTAGGTAGAGACCTGAACTCACACAAATCCACCTACCTCTGCCTCCTCAGTGCTGACTTTAAAGGTAAGCATCATCACACCCAGCTATATGCTGAGTTGCTATAGCTATACCCACACATTCCACATTAAGACTACCACAAGGCCATACAAAGGATGCCCTACCAGCACTCTAGAAGCTTGCTTTCCTTTTATGGATACGTTACCAAAGATTTGCTACGTAAGTCTGAACATATTTTTGATCCAATTAAAAATCTTTAATAGAATATTTTCATTCAAAAGGCTTCGTTGTCCAGTTTTAAATGTCAAAGACGGTAAGATTCCAGGTCTTTTTATCTGGCTCTGCCTTTATTCATATGTTAAGCATCATATTAAGAAACAGAACAGTAAATCAGAAAAGAATCTTCCAGTAGAATACTCAATTTTGCAAGAATATAAAAATCAAAGTTCACCAGGCAGAGTGGCACACTGCCTGTAACCTCAGCACTCAGAAAGTATCTGAGGAAAGTATGAGTATCAAAAAGTATGAAGATCAGGAATTCAAAATCACCCTCCACTACACAGACAATTGGTTGCATGAGACTCTTTAAAAAAAAGGAATAAAATAATTAAATTTCACAGTTTAGCACTGAAATAACCATAACTGAAACCAAGAAGGTAATAGACAGTTTTATTAACTTCCTCTCCAAATTGAGATGATTTCTAAAACTGACACATGAGCCTACACATGACATAATGACTGCAAAGCAATTCCTTAAGAAGGGAAGATTTCTAAAGATAGAAAACAAATTGTCCAAACTGTTGTAGTATATATAGTGTATTGCCTGGAAATAAAACCAACACAAGCAAAGCAAACAGAACAAACAGCACACAAAAGCGCCACATAAAACATTAAGTGCAAATAATCTGAGTGCTATCAGCAAGACACAGACTACCATAAGACACAATAAGCTTCATATAGGCGTATTTATTTTACTACCTTCAAAAAAGGGCAAGACTGAAAAAATTAACATTCACAGACATCAAACATTATTCAAAAGTTCTAGAAACTGATCCTTTCCATCCAGTGCTCTAGCAAAACAGAAATCTATACCACCTTTGTGCAGAAAAGACTAACAGCAGCCCACCTCCCCCTACCCCTCAAATCGGCCTTTGCATACTGTCTCCCACCATGGAACAAAAGAACTCTAAACCACCTGAGAACTGGTATAGACTAAACACAATCTTTCTGTCAGTGTTCCTCACTCTCCCACCCCCAATAGTTGAGGTCTAGAGAAATGGCTCAGTAATTAAAGAGACTTGCTGCTCTTTGAGCACCCAGGATCAGTTCCCAGTGCCCACACAGTAGCACACAGCCATCCATCCATAACTCCAATGTCATCTTCTGGCCTCTGCGGGCACTAGGTACACACATGGCGCACATACATGCATACAAGCAAACCATTTATACACATAAAATAATTACTTTTTGAATTTTAAATAAAATTAAAACAACTGTATTTATTTCCCATTGCTGCTTTAACATATTACTACATATTTCTTGACTTAACAACAATGAAGCTTTTTATCTTAAAATGGAGAAGCCCAGTGTGATTCACTCCTCTGAGCCCAGTACTCAACAGTTAAAAGTGGGGCGTCCAGAATTTGAGGACAGTCTAAGCTACAGACAGCCTAATCTCAAAAGAACTAATGAGCCCAGAGTGTCTACAATAGTTTTATTTTATTTTGACATGGTCATTTTCTTGATATAACCTTATACCACCTCTACTAACAATATTTTAGGCTCTCAAAAACTAGCCTGTAGGTTTTGACTTTTTTTTAACTAGCCTGACTTTCTTCAGTGTAATTTAACCTAATTTTGTTTGCATTAATGCAAAATGAGTATCTTTTTTATTTAACTAGATATGGATTTCAAAACTAAATTTTTAATGTCCACGTGATTGATTACATTTCCCTCTACAGTAAATACCAAAGCAAGCTGTGTTTTTTAAGTTATATGTATTATGTACATGTATATGCACATGTGTGAGGATGGGCTTGTGTTCATTTGTATGTGTGAAGGCCAGAGACTGGCATCGGGTGTCTTCTTCCCTTAACACTTATTTTCTGGGACCTATTCTGCTAGATTGGCTGACTCAGAAAGCACCTACAATCCTCTTATCTTTACTTTCAAACTTGGAGATTACAGGAAAGTACTACAGCACCAGGATTCTTGGGTTTTTTTTCCACGAGTACTTGGAATCTGAACTCAGGTCCTCCTGCTTAGGAAACAACTTACTGAGCCATCTCCTTGTGAACCATTTTTCCCTATGTTAAAAAAAAAAAAAAAAAAAAAAACACAAACTATACACTGTTATTTTTTTTTTTTTTTAATGGGCTGGGTATTTGTAAAACCAAACATATTCTGGCAAATTTACTGTCATCAAGATGTATGTCTACAATCACAATCTGGAAAGCCAGTTTGGACTCAAGTACACAGGATTCCAGCAAGGGAGCAAAAATACAATTGGCATCAAGATGGAAAATGTCTCAGATATTGATTTTTCACAGAATTAATTTTTTTAACTAAAAATTGAGGTGCTACTAGATCAAATACAATAAGATATTTGCAATTGACAGAAGACAGAAAAAGCACATTTTAATACCTTTCTATATTTTAAAAAGATAACCTAAACTTTCACACATGCATACAATTTTGAAGATAAACCCTTCTAGGCACTAGGATACAGTTATGAACAAACAAAATTCCTGACACACAGCAGTTCAAAGGAAATTCAAACAGCAAACAAGATGAATAAATGCACCAGAAAGTGACAAGTGTGATGTCTGAAAAAAGAGAATGGCAGCAGTGATGTCAGCACAAAGATGAAATTTTAAATATATCAGTCAAGAGGGCCTCCCTGAAAAGGCAACATCTGAGAAAGACTTGAGACTGGCCATGTTATTAGCTCAGTGGCAAAACACTTAGCTAGCATGCTCAAGACCTTGGATTTGAGTCCCAGCACCAACAAATTAGTTGAGAAAAAGACCTGAAGAAGGTAATTTAGCAAACTGAAATTCAGACAGAGGCAAGGTAGCTACCAGGTATGGTGGCACAGACACTCTGAAGGCAGGAATATTGCAAGGAAAAGCCTCCTTGGGCTACACAGTGAGTTCAAGTACAGTTTGGAAAACATTCTGGGGATCAAAAGCAAAAGTAGAAAGATGACTGGGTATAGCTCAGTGGACGAAAACCTGCTCAGCATACACAAAGCCCTGGGTTCAATCTCTATTACTAAAGAAAAGAGAAAGAAGAAAACAGAGAGAATGAAAGAAAAGAAAGAGAAACGGTTGCCAGCACTATTTTAGTCAAGTACAACGGCAGACGAAACCCGAGGTAAACAATGGAGGCAGGGGTCAGAGTGCATAGATGACCTTGTAGAGTCTTTGAAAAAGCTACTCTTACTCTGGCGCACATGAGCAGATTGTAATCAGCCAAGGGACTGTCTACAGGCTCTTATACCAGCACTCCCACCACTCAGAAGATAGACGAGGAAGATGGTCAGTTCAAAGCCAGCTTGGGTTGAGTGAAACCTAGTCTCAAAAAAATACAGTGGCACACACCTTTAATTCCACCACCAGGCAGAGACAGGGGATCTCAGTGAATTCGAGGCCAGCCTAGTCTACAAAGCAAGTCCAGGACAGCCACGGCTACACAGAGAAATCCTGTCTCAGAAAGGGGGGGGGGGGGGGGAGAGGAGGGAGGGAGGCAGGCTTAAGTGATAGCTTAGTGATTAAGAGTTCATACTGCTCTTGTAGAAGACCCAAGTCCAGTTTCCGGGACCCAGGCTGGGAGTTCACAACCATCTGTAACTCCAGCTCCAGTACAACTTACACCACTGGCCTCTGAAAGCACCTGCACTCATGTGCAAATACCATACACAGACACATAATTAAGAATAAAAATAAGCCACGCATGCCTTTAATCCCATAGTTTGGAGGGCAAGTACAGATAGATCTCTATGAGTTCAAGGACAGCCAGAACTACATAGTGAGACCGTTTTGAAAAGAAAAAAAAAAAAAAAAAAAAAAGAAAGAAAGAAAAGGGAAAAAAAACAATAAAATAAAAAATAAAAACAAATCTTTAAAAAGAAATTAAGAAATAGGATAGAGAGAATATGGTATGGGGACGAAAGGGTGAACAAAAAGCTTCTAGAACATGGATTGCCTTTGACCCAAGATGGGAGACTGAGGGCTAGGGGCATAGTTCAGCTGAGTATTAGCATGACTAAAGCTCCACACAAAACCAGCTAAGATGATGAACTTCAAAGCCGGATTCTGACTCAAAAAAAGAAAAAAAAAAAAAAAAAAAAAAGAGTAAGGGCATAAACTCAGGAAGATCCCAACCCTCACTGGCTCTGAGGAGAGTTTGAAATATTCTAGGGAAGATTTTAGCAGACAGATAACATAAGTTTAGGGTTCAAGTACATGTGTTATAATCATAGATTTGATTACGAATTGTATGAAGCCTTTTGTCTTACAACATAAGTTTCAAATTGGAGTACAATTTCATAAGGTCTCAATATAGCTCCAGAACAAAAACTGTACATTAATTCGGTATTCTGCTCTATACTCTAGCTACATGCTTATCTAAGAGCAGAAGACAAAAGAGTTCTGCTTTTACCATCCCAGCTACCACCTGTAGGTTAACACTTCTACTGACAACACACTTGGGCACTTGCCATCTCACAACATAACATGACTTAGGTGAAATTTACATCCAATAACCATAGAAACTTGTTTGCTCAACACTGCTGATGCTTTCTCAATAATCTTATTTGATTAAATTTAAAGCTGGCCTAACCATGAGGTTTTTTCCCAATGTTAAGTGAGAACATCCCCCAAATTATATGCAGGATACGACTTTGTGTTCAGTGTCCCTGCTTCACACACACACAAAAACACACCCTTTTACTGTGTAGTCCTAGCTGATTCAGAGCTCACAGAAATCCACCTGCCTTGGTCTCTTGTGCTAGGATACAAGGTCATGTCACCAAGGCCAGCCTAGAGCTGATTTTTGATGCATAGCATCAATAAGTCATAATGGACCAAAATCTATTAATATCTGGGAAACATAACACAGGCAAAGGGGATGGAGGTAGTTCTTTTCAGTACATGTCACCTTTCTATTAGCCTTACTGCTCAGGTAGTTTTATCTTTTTAATTAATTGAACATAATGTAAATAAGCATTCTTTTTAAAGTTAACATGGCTGAATGATATTTACAAATCAGGATATTACTACCCAGCAGACACAGGTCCACTTTTGACTTTAAGGTTAACAACATTATTCAGTTAATAGCAAAGACAGAATCTACCTTAACAAGAGCCACACACAAGAACCAAAACAACACCTTAACACAAAGGAACCTATAATTGAATCAAAACTGGCCATATATTTTTTGCTCTATCATTTAAAAATGAACTCATTGCTGTTAAGATGCAGAAATCAGAATGGGAATCCAAAAGAATTAGGAATATGCAAAATAAAACAAAAGGGTGGCATGAAGAAGAAAGGATAGTCAAAAAGACACAAAATACTAGCAACCATAAAGACAAATACGCTGACTGGTCGACCTTGTGCTCACAGAGAAAAAAAAAAAAAGGTTAAAGTATTTCCTATCCTAGGATCCTCTGCCTTAAGACTATTATAAACCCTTGATTCCTGAAAGAATTTTATAACCTTCCAAAAGGGTAGAAAAGTTAGTTCATTCCCGACTGTAAACTTATATACACTATTTGTATTTTAACCATATGATTAAAATAAATATAGGTAGCACATCAAATGTGATTTATATATAGTAAACTACCACAGCAAATGTCATTTTAAGTGTTACAATGGCATACAAGTAATTAAGACAATCACAGTCAACGCAAAAGGTCATATAATTCATTAATATGAATGACATATTCTGAAGGTCAATATTATACTAATTCAACTTCTTGGAGTCACATTCTTGTGATATTTTTAATAGAAAGCAGATTAGTGGCACAGGGGTGGAAGGAAGACGGCGTTAACTGCCTAATGGGTAAAGGTTTTCTTTAGATAACAAAATGTTTTAGGGCTAAGCAAAGACAATTATATAACATTATGAATGCATTAAGTGGTGCTAAGAATATAAATTTGACCTCAGTAGGAAAAATGTAGTAATGAACCCCCCCCAAAAAGGGGGGGTTAAAATAAGACAACAAAGTCAACAGAATATGGTTCATGGTTCAATGGGGGAGAAAACCGGAGCAGTTGCCAAGTGCTACTGTGACTTAACTCCAGAAGCTGGGACTAAGCTTCAAACTGCTGGGACATACTTTTTGACATTATAAATTAAAAACAAAAAAACCTTCAGATTTCAGAGCTGAAGAGATGGGTTAAGAGCACTGGCTGCTCTCCAGAGGACCTGAGTTTAATTCGTAGCACATACACAGCAGTTCTTAATCCTCTGTATCTCCAGTTCCAGGGAATCCACTGCCCTTCTGGCCTGTGCAAAAGACTGCACACATGTGCACAGACATAAATGCAGGCAAAGCAACCAGGCACATGAAACTAAAAAAGAAAAAAGGTTTTAAAACCTCAGATTTCTTTTGTTTTTAAGATTTATTTTTATTATTTAAATCTTATGTAGGTGTGTGTGTGTTTGTGTGTGTGTGTGTGTGTGTGTGTGTGTGTGTGTGTGTGTGTGTGAGAGAGAGAGAGAGAGAGAGAAACTATGTACACCTGGGTGCAGGTGCCCATTAAAGTCAGAGGCACTGGATCCCCTGAAGGTGGAGTTATGGGGGGTTGTGAGCTATCTGATACAGATGCTGGGTACCAAACTCAGGTCCTCTGTAAGAGCAACAAGTGTTCTGGTGCTGAGCCATGTCTCCAGCCCTGAGAAACCTCTTGAGTACTATATTTCTTGAGTACTATAAATCTTCCATACTCAAGGGGCTACATCCAGAAGGATAGTAGGGACAGTGAGGATAGTAAGGAAAGTGGGGAGATGGGCATAAGCTATTGTTCTACAAAAAGTTTAACCTTAGAAATCACTCAAATATTTCTAAACAACAGTGAATGTCAAAATAAGCAACCCATATAAATAGTTTAAATAAAATCCAAAGACCTAATCTACTGGGGGTGGGAGGACTTTTAAAAATCAAGTAACACCTTCTACTGGGAAGATCTCTGTGAGTTTGAGGCCAGCCTGGTCTACATAGTGAGTTCCAGGACAGCCAGGGCTGTGTAGAAAGACCCTGTCTCAAAACAAAACAGAATTATATAATACCTTTTTATGAATTACAGCACAAATTATTTATTCATCAAGTTAGTAGCTGGAGAAAAATCCTCCTCTTACATGTCTCTGCCCTTTAGTATCTCTGAACAAACAACCCGGCCCAACATTATGTGTTTCTTTATGAAAGCACTAAAACCACAATACACATAAATCATATTCTGAACTATGGAATCAGCTGGCTTTGTGAAATCAGTTCCACCAAGTGTATAAATATTTACCACATGGCATTATTCCTGTTACCATCAGCATTTTCAAGGTCAACATTATGTTCGTTCAACTTTTTGGAGTCACACATTTTTATGATATTTTTAACTTCTGACTAAGGCCTCTATCATCACAAGATGCTCACACTGTTTACAAACATTCAGAAACAGCAGCTGGTATTCCTCTGTCACATCTTATTACAATAAGTGAGAGGAACAATTTCAAACTTTAGATATATATACTTTCTCACTGATGTGTTAACAGGCTCTAACTTAAAAGCTTTCTCTAAAATTGATAAAAAGGCATGTACACAAGTAAACAAGGCAGACGAGGTAAAAAATACAGAACTTTATGCATGATACTTGAGCTATCATATCAAATGAGTCAAATGCAAAGTAATACTGACCCTCCTTTCATTTTTCAAGCCATTTTCAATGCCTTTTGCCATCTCATTCAAAATAAGGCACAAAAAGAAAGAGAGAGAGAGAGAGAGAGAGAGAAAGAAAGAAAGAAAGAAAGAAAGAAAGAAAGAAAGAAAGAAAGAAAAGAAAGGATAAAAAAGAAAAGAAACTTACCCACACAGGCATTGAGGAATAGCCAATCAGTCTTTTTCATCCTATTTTTAATCTGCTTTAGTTTTTTAAAGTCCACTTCAAGTTCCTCCTTGCTACCAACAGCACCAGCCAATTCAATCCTCTGAAAATCCATTTTCACTTCAGAGTCCCGTTTTGTAGTTGGAGGTGATCTTCTTTGGCTATTACCACTACTGCAGCTCCCCCTCCATCGAGCTCTGTCTTGCTCATTTATTATTGAAGAAGCCTCTTCAGTCTCTGCCAACTCTATTGCTTCAATGTTATTAGGTCGGGGATGATCACAAACAACACATTTTTTAGCCTTAGCCCAGTTTTCGTATGTGCAAACGGAACAAGTCCAATGCTGGGTCCTTGTATTCAGTTTATTTCTATCATTGTATTCTTCACAAGGATCAACAGAAAAGGCAACTGGTCTTGAACCAGATCCTGAGGATTGAGGAGATTCTGTGGGACTCCTGGTCCTACGCTGGGATAAGCACTGGGTACATCTGATTGCTCTTGGCCAGTTCAAATATGTACACATGTGGCATGACCATTTATTTGCATTTTCCATGCTGTATGAAGACTTAACCCTTGGTCTTGCACTAGAGTCTGGACATATCAAAGGACTACTTCCACCTTCAGTACTGGAAGGATCCCAATCTCTACCAACATCACTTGAACCACTTTTAAATGGATCTTCTGTAATAATTGTTCCACTGGGTCTCTGGGCACGACACATAGTACACTTGATTGCAGACGGCCAGTTTTCATACGTACAATATTCACAGGCCCACTTAATCCCATGTTCTGACATTGTGTACTTCTTGAAGTGAGTTATGTCAGGCAGGAAGCTATAAATAATTAGGACACTGTTATTAAAATAATAGCTGCATAATTCCACCTCTGAAAATATACCCCAAAATAAAGACACCCTTCAACTTAGAAAATATGTGTTTCTTAAAAGATATATGTAAAATTTCTTATTACAGTATTCTACTTTTGTTTTGGGATTTCCAGAGAGATACTAAAGATAAATTCCCAAAGAAAGCTCTTAAGACTTCAGAGTTTAATGAAAGTTTACTTTGGACTGTTGAAAGTGGTAAGAAAAGATGAATACAGACTTGTTCTATTGGATAAGATAAAAATAGGTGAGTCACCAATAGAAATTACTCAATTTCAGCTCAGCTGTCACCATTAATTTAGAAAAAATAAAGACTTGCAGGCAATTTAAAGAACACAAACCAAATAGTACCTTAAACACATAACCACTCACAAACTACAATGTGGATTGTGCTACTTGTAGTATGTATGTCTGATCCATGAATTCAAAAGTTCATAGTCCTTCCTAATTATCCTTGCTAAGGGAGAAAAACAGCTTGAAAGTGCTAATTATTCACTGCTTTTAATTAGCATGGACAGAAAAGAAAAATGTTGAGCACTAATCACAATTAACAAAATATGATAAACTAAAAATAGTTCTGATATTCTGTATCCTCAAAATCTACTTACATTTAGAGCATAAAAAGAAAAAATCCACATCACCTATACTCTCAGGAAATTCAAATGGACAGACCATCTCTAAGAAAACTATTAGCATAATCATGTTAATCTATTTTCGAATGTTCATATTTGATACATGAAAAATTAACATATACTAAAAATTTTAATTTATATTAAAAACATACTTGCTATCTAAAAGGTCTAGAAGCTTGGAGGGCTGGCACATGCCTTTAATCCTAGCATCTAGGAGGCTGAAGCAGGAGGATCTTGATATTGAAGCTAGTTTGACAGACAAGTCCATAAATATTTTCAAGGCTCTACAGTGTACTTACTAACACTACACTATAATGAAGACTTTATTATGTAATGACAACTAATCCATAAGTGAAGCAGTTTACAAGGCAAACTTAATATTTTAACAACTTAAAACACTAACCAACTTCTCAATTTTTCAATCTGTTCTAAATTTAGTACCTCCCTGTTTTAACTAGGAAAGAGAAAAGGTTCCTAGGCAGAGTGATAGGTATTTTTCCTTCTTTCTAAACCTGGAAAACCAAATCACTTAACAAGTGTATTTTGCTCCTGCCTATCAAATCTACACCCCACATACACAGTGACCTTTGCTAAGAGGACAGTTTCACCATAGAAAAGATACTATTTGATAGCTAAAATAAAAATCACACTTACTAAGATTTTAGTCTCCATGCTATAACCTCCACCTTGCACATGGTTACAATAAAGGTAAATCAGACCAAAGACAAGATTCAATCTTCATGATGGCTCAGACTCTGACTTCCTCGGGAGATACGTGTAAGTGGTTCTGTCTGACTGTGAATAGCTATTCCTGTAAAGGAGACCAAAACTGAATTTCACTTATAGCCTTCTATATTCAAAAGTATTTTTTGAAAGCCTTAATTTTAATCAATTCTATTTTAATTATACTTATTTTAATAACGTACTATTTATAATTTTATTTTAACACAGCAATAAAAACAGCTAATTTATGGGGCTGATCAGCCAAATTAAACATGAGAAAGTATCCTGCATAATGTGTGTGTCTCCACGTGTGGCCCAGCTAGCTTCAAAATTGCAGTTCTTCTGCCTCAGCTTCCCAAATACTGTGGTTGTAGGCATGTACCAATACAACCAACAATATTATCATGAGTCTGAGCAGTGCTGAATCAATTCCAGTCTGTACTACTTCAAAGGAAAAGATGAGATAATCCAAATAAGAAAAAAAAATAATTACTTATAATTTTGTTTGTAATCTTTTTTCTGTTGTTATTACATCTGCTTGGGGGGGGTTTCCCCACTTCTTTAAAAAACCAGTTGATTTAAAAGTATCTTGCTTGGACATTTTTAAAATTTATGTACATGTATAGGCCCATATGTGTCACCATATATTCTGCATGCATGTCTCCATATATCTGCGTCCACATGTGTGTCTGTGTACATACACAAATAAAACTGTACATGTGGCAACCTCAGGTCACCCTCAGGAATGCCACCCACCTCCTGTAAGACAGGTTTTCTTACTGGCCTGGGGCTCACCAATTAGGCTAAACTGGCTGTCAGTAGGCCCCAGGGATCCTCCTGTCTCAGCCTCCCCAGCACTGTGGTTCCAAGAACATACCAACATACTGCCTTTTTACCTAAGTACAGGGATCAAACTCAGGTCCTTGTGCTTACAAAACAAATGCTTTACCAACTGAGGCATCTTCCTAGCCCCTTTCTTAAATTTTTAAATTTTATTTTATATAGACTTACTATACACAATCTAACAGTGATCTGAAAGTATGTTCAAGAGCAGGGAACTACAATAATACAAGCAAACATAAAGTGGACAACAAAAATTTAATGGCAATATTTACATTCATTAGGTAGTTCCTTTCTTTAGATTTTCAGAAATAAAATGCAAATAAATAACTCCTTCATGATATTTGAAATTCTTACGAGCATGCAGAAAGCTAGCATACGAACAAATGTCAGCCAGGCACAGTGGCACACACCTTTGATCCCAGCATTTGGTATAGGCAGAGGCAGGCGGATCTCTGTGAGTTCTAGACCAGCTTGGTCTACAAAGAGAGTTCCAGGACAGAGGGAGAAACCCTATCTTGAAAGGGGGAGGGGAGGAGGGAAGAAAAAAAGAACAACAAATGTCATTATAAACATATGCTAAAGGAATTCCAGTATTTTATTTAAAATGCTTACATTCAAAGTCTGCTTGTTTTGATGCATCTTTATATATGCTTGTACTGCATGCTCAACTAACAGTAATGTAATCTGACTTTAGCAAATCTCCATGGAACCAGTGCACTCTCATAACATACTTAAATATTCAAGGCTGACAAAAACTGCTATTGACACAACCACATTGAATCAAGATGGCTCAGCAGGTAAAGGTGCCTGATGCTAAGCCTGATGACCTGAGTTTTATTCCTGGGATCAACATGCTAGATAGAACCGACTCCTCCAAGTTTTCCTCTGGCCTTCCCATGCTTGCTAAAGTATACAACTCACACAGGCACACAAAATGAAATTTTTAATGTAATAAAATTCAAAATAATAATTATCATAACAAGACTAACTTGGAGGTAGAGCTCAGTGGAGACCATGCCACCCATATGCAAGACACTGAGTTAAATTTCAGCACTATATAATTATCGTCATGACTATTCATCACAAATGCCATAATAAATGAAGAATAAATATCAGCCTAAGTCCTATATAGATAACTGCAATCCCAAACCAAAACTCAAGGAAGACAAGAAAAGCACACTAGATTATCTTTTAATAGAGATAAATACTCTGGGGAGTTGATTTAGTAACTGAAAGCTACAATCCATTAGAAAAGCTCATCTGAAAGAGAAAGTTTTTATCTGCAGCAATCAGTAAATCGAAGAGTAAAGACAATGTGTGATTTTACATTCCTAAGAATTACATTGTCCTTTTTCTTCCAAATTTGTCAGAACATCTCATGAGGTATATAAAATTATTTTCATGGCAACTGGTTCTAAGAGGGTTTAGCAGTTGTTTTCTTTTAATTATGTGTGTTTGTGTGCCTGTGTGGGTGTATGATGTGCACATGTCATCACTCCCAAAAATGCACACATGAAACCACTGCCCAGACATGTTCATCCTTACAACTGTTAACTCTCATCACTTTCATAGGATGCTCTCAGATCACTCCAAGAATATTTCAAGCAATCATGCTTTTTCAGGCATGTGGACTCACTGTATTTCCTCTTAGTATTAATTTCTGGAATATCAATTCATAAGTTTTCTTACATCATTCACTCCCACCACTTTTCAATCAGGGCAGCAAAGGTTTCTAAAATCCTGTCTCAAGGATTTTAGAGATAAGACCTATAGACCAGTACACTGTATTTTATAAGACCAACAAAATACAGACCACATCACATTCAGTGACCTGGAAAAAGCAACAATGACACTTCTGAGCAATCTCAGAAGAAATTATAAACAGGGAGATCAACTCCATGGGTAGACAGAAGTACTAAGACCTCCATGAAATGTGCTTGCAAGACAGTATTAAGTAGAAAAGGTAGGGCTTTATTTGATGTTTTGTTCTTTTAAAGCCAACCAAAATAGTATGTGTCTGTAATTACAGCAGTTGGAATCAAAAGACAGAATGACAGCAATCATCAGGCCAAACTGAGCTACACAGTCAAACCGTGTCTCAAAAACCTAATGGCTGAGCCAGGCACAGTGGCACAGGCCTGTAATCAATCCCAGTACTTAGGGAAGCAGAGGCAGGTGGATCTCTGGAGTTTGAGGCCAACCTGGTCTATAAAGCAAGTCAAGGACAGCCAAGACTACACAGAGAAACCCTGTCTGGAAAAAAACAAAATACTAATACTAGTAATAATAATAAACAACTACCCAATGGCTGGGCATAGCTGAGCAATATAACACACGCCTGGCATGTTCCAAGACGCTGAGTTTACTTTCCATCACCCAGAACTATTTAAAAACAAACAAACAAAAAAAAAAGTACCAAGACAGAGGCACTGGGAGCCCACAGTTGGCAGAGCCAGAGAAACCACAAGGAATCCTATAGAATACAATGAAAGACAACACTTTACCTAGAGAAGGTAAAATGCTAATGCCAAAACAAAAACCTAAGAACTAGAGGCCCCAAGGATAAAACAAAGGCTGAGGTTCGGGTTTGATACAACTGAGATAAATTCCTATCTATCTAGCCAGATTAAAAACTGGCAAAAGCTAGCTATACCTGTTTTCCCTTACATCTTACCACAACAGTTATGTAAGTATCAGCAAACATCCAAAGTGTTTCACTGCAAATCATGATCTTTATTGTACCATCCTCCCATTCTAACCCCCACCAAAATATAAACAATGGGCTGGAGAGATAACTCAGCTGTCAAGAGTACTACTATTCTCCCAGAGGACCTGAGTTCCATTCCTAACACTCACATGGTGAACCATCTGTAACTCCAGCTCCAGGGGATTCAACATTCTCTTCTGATCTTACAGGCACCACACACACAGTGGCATGCAGGCAAAACTTCCATACACATAAAATAATTTTAATTTATAAAAACATAAATAAATATTGGCCAAGTGTGTAGACACATGACTGAAATCCCAGCACTGGGAAACTACAAGCAGGAGGATGTCAATATCTAGGTCAGCCTGAGCTACACAGTCAACAAATAGTCTCAAAAATAATTGAACATGTGTTACATAAATACAATGTAATTTATAATATAAATAATATAGTTTGCATGATAAAGTTATAAAAACATCTTGTCCCTGCTACTTTAATATTTGGAATATGAATAACTTATGGAGAAAATAAAGTCTGTGAAAGAGCATACTCTGGAGCCTATGGTCTTGTGACCCACAACTAAGCACACTGTTCTTCCTAGACTTCAAGAACTGCCTTTGGCTTTGCTCTATTTCTCATCAGCTATTCTTCCTCAATCTTTGTTGGCTTCTTTCTATTTCTGATTTCAGGCACCAAGAGTTTCTTGGTCAACACAGCTCAAACCACCAACTCATTCTCAGGAATTTCAAGAAACCTATGGGTTTTATTTTTTTATTAATTTATTTTATGTGTATGTATACGTGCACATAAGCATTCAACAGTACACATGTAGGTCAGAGGACAACTTTTAGAAGTCAGTTCTCTCCACTATGTGTTACAAGGATCAAATTCAGCTTTGGCAGCAAGTACCTGTACCTACTGAGCCATCTCACTGGTCCCAGTCTGTGATTTTTAAATACTACCTATATGCTGATGATTCCCAAATTCTATTTCCAACCTGACATTCTACCCAAGTTCAGATTAATGAAGCCAGCTGTCTCATGAGCATCTTGAAGTTCAACTATTTAACATACAGTTCAAACTTAACATATCCAAAACTGAATTCTTCATCAGAATTTTGTGTTTCTAAGCCTCAGTTTAACTCATCAACAGTCTGAAGGTACTAGACTAAGAATAATAAACTGTTCAATAAATATTTGTTCCATTCCTTGATACCTTAAAGTATGTCATTCTCCACCAGATTTCTATATTCAAAATCTGAGAAACTTAAACTACTATGAGAACCTATGTGCTAACTGTTTTTTTTTTTAAGTACAAATTTTTACAATCACTAATTTTGGGCAGTGGTAGTAAGGAATGACATCCATGTACAGTCCTCCTGAGATATAGTCCCAGTCAACTAAATATCTCAAAAATTACTACACACATGCAAAAACAATGTATAACCAGTAGATCTCAGAAAGCTGCCCTTCCTCTACAGAAGTCATTGTTACATTGGCAGAGTCACCTGCTATCAAAGAAGACTGAACTGAACAATCCTGCTAAAATCTTAAGAGTGTGAAAAGTAGGACAAAATAAATTCAGGTTAAATGACAGCTATCAGAATGTCACTGACCACACCAGCACTATGCCATTACTTAACTGAGGCAATTACCTATCCTACAACTAGAGTATCTATCTTCATTCCACTAACCTGTCTTTTAAACATTTGAATTATGCAAGTATATATGTTGAATGTTGGTATCCTTGAGAGTCAGAGGTATTGGACCCCCTGAAACCACAGTTACATTACAGGCAGTATGAGCTGCCTGATGTGGACGCTGGGAACACAACTCCTGTCCTCTGCAAGAGCAGTAGATTGTCTTAGTCACTGAGTGTTCACCCTAGCCCCATAAAGTTTGCTATTTTGATCTGATGAGAATGCATTAACTAGAGGAGGAAACATAATAAAAGAATTCTGACAGGTTTCCCCCTCTTAAAAAAGAATTAGCAATCCACTGATGAGAATGAAAAAGACCTAGAAGACAATTTTTTACAACTGTATCCAATTTAGCATAACAATAGTGATATTTCTTTTCATCCACCTTCTAGTCATTTCAGGAATTTTCTTTACTTACAAAGTCTGTCTCTTTAAATACTAAATTAATTTTCTCTAAGCATTTTAGTTGCTAGATAGTGTAAGAAAAGAAGTAAAGAATACTACTTTTATGTCCCTCAGCTATAGTAAAAGTCAGTTTTACCATAACTACAGTCATATACCTCAAATTACAATCTCCAACAAAACTAATCAACTTCAACTCAGAAATAGTGGACAGATATAACTAGCTAAAACATTCTCCTTGTTGTTAGAGGGTGTGTGTGTGTGTGTGTGTGTGTGTGTGTGTGTGTGTGTGTACCCAGAGATCTAGCTGTAGTCTGGATGTTGGCACTGTCATTATTATGAAGCATCTCCTGTCTCAATGTTGTATAGAAACAATTGTTCTCCATCACTTCTGATTGGTTAATGAAGAGCTGAACACAAGAGAGGATAAGGCAGGACTGCTGAAAAGAAAAAGACAGACAGACACAGGGAGAGACTGTGCGTCTCAGGTGGGGACAGGAGAGTCACCAAGAGAATGGAGAAGAAATAGCCAGGGCACCATTAAGATGGCAGGTAATGGGACACTCGGCTGGGAAGAAGGACAGGCCAGCATAGTCAGGTTGAAACAGCTTAATATCTGCCCAGCTTTAGTGCCAGGCACTTTTAATAAATATAATAGGTCTCTGTGTCATTGTTCGGGAGCTAGAGCAGGTATAGAAAAAAAAAACTTGCATTTTTACAAGTTGTGCTCATGGAAACTATAGAAATGAAAATTTACTGTCTTCTTAGATGTGTATGGAAATGGGACAATTAATCTTGAGAGTAAATTGTCAATTCAGCGTTTAAAAATAAAAGAGGGCTGAAAAGTTCAGTATAGCATGCCAGGAGGCTTCCAACTGAGAATCATAAAATAATAAGGCAACTTTGCTAAGAAGTATGAACAGGTTTAACATGTTCAAAATTTCTTTCATTATTTAATTCTCTGTTGGGGCTGCAAACAGATCATTCCCAAATTACAAAGCACCCATAAGAAAGCCATTGGTAGTATATCTAGCTTACTAAAAGTGTGTGGCTCTAAATCAGCTGTTAACCTGTTTGATGGGGAAAGGAGGTACAAACCTGGAACTTTTACATAAAGTATAATACGAAACTGGGCTATGGAAAGGTAGCAAAAGCAAAAGCTGAAATACTCCAAGGCAATGCCAACTCAGATTTACCATCTGTTTCAAAATACTAATCTCTCAAATCAATTCAATGTCTGTACTTATTTGAAACATAAAAGTTATTTGAACTAAAATTGTATAAAAACACATAATTTAGACCAGGTGTGGTGGCACATATCTTTAAACTCAGCACTCAAGCAAAAGCAGGCAGACCTCTGTGAGTTGATGGCCAGCCTGGTATAGGATATAACGCAGAAGAGTACAAAAGCACAACAGACTGAAAACACTGCTTGTTCCAATCATTAGAAGTGGGTGAACAGCTAGGCCAACTTTGTGACTGTCACAATTCTGCCAAAATCAGCACTGTTCAACAAGTAAACAGTCACAGCTAATATGCTAAGCATTGTACAAAGTACTTTACATATATTAACCAACTCACTCCTCAGAACTATTATTATGTCCAATTTTAAAGACTGAAGACAAAGCACGACAACTAACTTTTAAAGAAAATAAAACAAAACAAACAAACAAAAACACAAGTTACTAAGTGGTAGAGCTAGAATTTGAATCCAGGCCTTCTGTATCCAAGCACACCCATTCAGTGACCTGTTCCCACTATGCAAAACTTGAACTATTATTAATTTGCCTGTGTTTCTATCAGAGCAATCCCTCTGAGACTACCATTAGATAATACCTAAAATACAAAATACAAAAACTTGGTGACACATTTTGTTCATATTTTCCTTTTATGAAAAAGATGTCTGAAAGGTTGAACAAGTAAGCAGAACCTAGGCATGTTTTTAAAACACTAAATTTAGCACTTACAATGTGGGGAGAGGGGACAGTGAGAGTGCTACAGACAGCCTGACTTTAGACTAATATATACCAGTCCAGATTGGAGAGGAAAAAAAACAAAAATCAACACTCAGGGTACAGAGACAGGCAGATCTCTGTGAGTTCGAGGCCAACCTGTCTTCATAGTGAATTCCAAGACAGCCAGAACTACATAGTGAGACCCTGCCTGCCAAAAAAAATAATTAATTAATTATATTAATAAAAATTAAAAAGCCTTCCGTTTATATCCAACCAAGTGAAAAAGAGTAAGTCTATTTAAATGGTATGTGTAGGAATTTCAGAACCTATAACCAGAATAACCAGAATTATGGAACCTACAGATGACCAAGCTTTAAAGGAAAGAAAGCAAGGACTGCCAACGTGATTAGTAAGCAAATCGTCTCACTTGTAAACATAAAAGGTAGCTAAATAATGTGTTCTCCAGTGTGGTACTACACTAGTTAGCAAAGCCTCCTTTCTTCTGTGTAAAACTCACTTCAGAAAACTAATGAATTTATTCTGCAAACACCTCAATTCCAAAGATGATGAAAAAAATAAAATTTCCGTTTCCACTGTAATATAGTTAAGCTCAAATTATGAAACATTTGTTACCACAAAACAGACCTAAGCAATATCAAAACCTGTAGCTAATGTTGATATATGCCCACAAAGTATACTACCATGAGTTAAAAGTACCAGGTAATATAAATGGTAATAAAAATAGAACCTGATCAAGCCTCTGATCTGACTGCCAGTTATAAGATGTAGACAGAGGCACATGCCTACTGACACCAGGTTAGTTCAAGTGGAAGAGGAAAATCAGCACTGAAATATTTACAGTGTATGTCTTTAAATAATCCCCCAAAAAGTGGTGGGCAAACTAGAAATGAAATAATGCCAATGAGGTTAGGGACACATGAGAATCCATTATCCTGGTCTCTATGTATGTTTGAAATTTATCACAGTAAGTTTTTAAGGGCTGTAAGGTATAGCTCAGTAACATAGCACTTATAGTATGTACAAGTCCCTGCATCTTCACCATAAGGAGTTGGGGTGGTTAGATAGATCAATAAGCTATTCTAGACTGAGAATTAAAGATTAGATTGTTTTTTTAAAAATCATGGTCCAGGAACTTACATTGGTCTATAAACTGTTTACTGGATTGTAAAAGAAATTCAAAGTAAATATTTAAAAAAACCTTTCTTGCAATTTTACAGAATAATTTTTAAGCATTGAACATAGTGACATAAAACATTCAGTTTGGGTTTGAAAATCAATATGAAATATTTATAAAAACTTAATCTAGCTGAGAATGGTAGCATATGCCTAACAAAGTCAGTACTCAGAAAGCTAAGGTAAGAAGATCACCATCCACAAGTTCTAGGTCAATCCATACAATATGCACCAGACTAATCTGGAATATACAATGAGATCCTGTCTTATAAAGAAAAGAAAAAACACGCTATTCTACAACTTGCAGGTATGTGAAAACAACAACAAAATATATACTAAAGTTCCTTTCATCCTAAACTTCCAAGGTGAGTATACTTCAGAAAAATAAGTAGTAAAATGCTGCCTTCTCAACAATTCAGTACTCCTATGCTGAGGACGTAGCAGCGTAAACAAGGCATGATGGCACCTACCTATAATTCCAGCACTGGAAAGGTAGAGACAGCAGATTAGAAACCCACCCACATGGGAAGCTTTAGGGCAGCCTCAACTACATGAGAGAACCTGTCTCAAAAAAGAAGAAAGACCAGGCAGTGGTTGTGCACACCTTTGGTAAGTAAGTTTGAGGCCAGCCTAGTCTACAGAGTGAGTTCCAGGACAGCCAAGGCTACAAAGAAAAACCTTGTCTTGAAAAACCAAAGAGAGGAGGAGGAAGAAGAAGAAAGGTTCATGAATACAGAAGCACAGATCCACAAAATACACTGAGCCATGCATAGCGTACAAAAATGTAATCCCAGCAGTGAGGAGGCAGAGGCAGAGGCAGACAGATACCTGAGTTTAAGTCTGGCCTGGTCTACATACATACTGGGCCTGCCATGAACACTAATGAGAGCCTGGGAACGGGGGAGGGGAAGATAGTTATGCCTGGTGGCATAAGCCTTAACCCCAGCACTCAGGAGGCAGGGGCAAATCTCTGTGAGTTCAAGACCAGCCTGGTCTATAGAGTGAGTTCCAGGACAGCCAAGGCTATACCAAGAAACCTTGCTTTGAAAAACACAAATAAATAAATAGATAGATAGATAGATAGATAGATAGATAAATAGATAAATAGATAGGTAAGTAAATAGATAAATAAATAAATAAATAGAATTATATATCCAAGTGAGATAAATAATTGAACCAACAAGCTGGTTCAATATCCAAACAATTAACATAACTTATTAAATCAATGGGCTATGGAAGAAAAAGTGCATGTTCCTATCAATCTACATGGAAAAGCACTAAAAATTCAGTGATAACAGACGCTATGGTACATTTTGGTAACCCCATCACGAAAGCAGCTAAAGCAAAAAGACCATGTTCTAACCCAGCCTAGAATATACAGAAAGACCTCATCTCAGAAGAAAAAGAAAGGCCCTGCATAGAGAAGTTGCTAAAGAACATCTCAAAAAAAACTACACAAGCATCGCTTAATAGTGACATAATTTTCCCACTACAATCAGCATGAAGCAAGATAACTGTCTCCATAATACTTAACTAAGCACACTATGATTTGTTTCTAAGATTCAACAATGAAAAAAATCATTTGTCTTCAAACAGTGTATGTATATGGCACCTACTTATTAATAAGTCAATAAAAAATTAAATATTCCATTGTTATCAAAGGAAAGCATTCCTCCAGAAAAATAAAAAGTAGTTATAGAATTGCAATAGCGTCCCTATTTAAAAATAACCCTGACACACAGCTGTCATCCAGCATCAAGAGGCTGAGGCAGGAGGAATTACATGTTCAAAGCTAATCTGGGCCACAGAACGAAAGCCTCAAAAAGAAATCAAGGGCTTGATGTAGCTCAAAACTAGAATGCTTACCTAACAAGTAAAAGACCCTAAATTTGATCCCTAGCACCATAAAAATAAATAGACAGATAAATAAATAAGCTTTAGCTTCATTATACACAACGAGAAATAAAAGGTCAATTATATGTCCTAAATAAGAAAGCAATTGAAATGGTTTATTTAAAAAAAAAAAAAAAAAAAAAAACAATCCAGGCAGTGTGGTGGCTATGATCCTAACACTCGGGGGCTCTGTGAGTTCAAGGCCAGCCTGGTCTAGAAAGTGAGTCCAACAATCATATACTGTCTTCTAAATTTCAATTGCAAGTGATACTGCAGCTTAATATGCAGCACTAAAGATTACCTAATGAATGCTATCTCAAAATAATCAGCTTATAGTTGAGAATAATTAGACTTAACAGTCAGTAAATTTTAACATCAAGTGGTAGGAGAAATAGTTACCCCCACATTCAAAAACAATTAAGTTTGAACCCTAACTTCTTCTAATATTTTGTAGTTTAGCTCTTAAATTTGTGTTTATGGTCAGTTTGAGTTAAAAAGCTTATAAATGATATGAAATAAAGGAGCCAACTTAATTATTAATAAGATGCTAACTAAAAATAAATAAGTAAGATGCTAACTGATCTAGGCTGGTCTATGAAAGTGCTTTTTACAAATCCAAGTAGCCTAGTAAAAACACCTAGCATTTCAGAAAATCTATTAAAGGTTAGTTTTAGCTCCAGCTATACTGGAAAGATTTATAAATCTCTGAAAAAAAATATTTCTATATAAACTACTTTATAAAAATTAGACAATTTTGGGCTGGTGGGCTGGGCTCAGCAATTAGGCTGCTCTTCCAGAGGACCAGAGTTCTATGCCCTAAACCCACACGGTGTCTGGCAAGTATCTATACCTCTAGTCCCAGAGTTATCTGACACTCTCTTCTGTCTTCCAAGGACACTGCATGCATGTGGTAAGCAATCAAAGATGCAGTCAAAATACCTACATACAAACTATTTGGGAAAGACATTCTGTCGAACTACAAAAGGATGTTTCCACAGAGAAGAAACACATACACCTATTTTCCAAATGCCTAAGTATCCACTTACCAGCTACATAACCACATGTATTATCTTTGGTATATATGACTACTGTGGGCCAGTTTTGTGTTTTCTTCCAACTACATTGTCAGGTAGCAACATATCACATATTCCCCTCATCATCTGCCTTTTGGTCAATTATACATTCCATCAACATCTGAGGTTAGAAATGTAAACTGAGGCTACAGATTCCTCCTTCCCATGACAACAAATGTCATCTTCATACAAATAAAGAATGGCTACCCTTCATGTCACCAGTACCAAATTCAAAGCCAAGTAACTGCCTCAGATTCAGTGAAGGAAACCAGATATTTTAATCTGAATAATATAACACAGCCAATGGAAAAATACCAATATCTTATATTAGTAAAAACACTGCTAACAAATGTAAACATACTGACCAAGTATTTTTAAGACATGACCATAGTTTCAAATATTTTCTCTCATAAATCATCAAAAATCCCAGAAACTCCAATAGTAGAAGGTATACAAATTGTATATCCTGGAATACCTCTGTAACCAGAAATACTCTGTCAAACCATATTTTCAGGGCCAAGTATACTGTCTCCACAGATACAAACTCATTTCTCAGGGCCTTAAAAATGCAGTTGGGAAGCAGAAATCATAAAAAGAAATCTACACTATCATAGACTAGGGGAAAAAAAGGTAGAAAGTTTCATACAAAAGAACAAATAGATCCCTCTAGGTTAAGTACTTAAACGGGACAGCACTTAAGTTGGTGTACAGTAAGAACCACGAATACAGAAAAGATGGAATTGATAAAGGCCAAGAGGGACTTCACAGGAAGAAACAACTTAAATTTGGTTGGACTGAGCTTCACATATGGAAGAAGAATCTTAAAATTAAAGGAGATATATATATATATATATCAAGACCAGACTATTGAGAAATTTAAACATCATAAGGGGTATGAATTCTTCTTTTCATTCACTTTTGTAGGTTTATATATTGTATTAAGAGATGAGTGTTGGGTTTTTTTGTTGATTGGTTGGTTGGTGATGGTTTTTTGTTGTTGTTTGGTTGGGTTTTTTTGTTTGTTTGTTTGTTCACTTTTGTTTTTATTTTTTTGAGTCAGGGTTTCTCTGTGGAGCCCTGGCTGTCCTAGAACTCACAAATCAACCTGCTTTGGCCTCCCAAGTGCTAAAATTAAAGGTGTGTGCCACCGCTGCCAGAGACAAGTGTATTTAAGTACAGAAAATATAATTTACCCAAGGTATAAAGGGAACACAAATATTCTAAATAAAGCACCACAAACTGGGAGAAAAAGTGTTCAAACAAGAAGGTATTTCTAGGAAAGAGAGGAAGGCCATAGCAAAGCCTAAATAAAACCAAACCAAGTTACATAAAAAGTTGGTGTCTTACTTTTGCAACTACATTTACTTAAGTTTAAACTGGTTTTATAAAAGCAATATAAATATACATGGAATGGCTCTCACTGTATCAATTACACATGAATCAATTTACTTCAAACATTGTACAACTGAATGTTAATCCTCAGGCTTTATTTATTTATGGCTTTTTCAGGGACAGGTTTTCTCTGTTTATCCCTGACTGTTATGAAACGCAATTTGTAAACCAGGATGGCCTAGAACTCAGAAATCCACCTGCCACTGCCTCCTGAGTGCTGGGATTAAAGGCATGCACCACCATGCCTGGCTTAACTCTCAGACTTCAAAAGTAATATACTGTAACCTCTGTTAGTACACAGATGCAGATCAAGCCCAACAGCTTAAAATATATTACCACGAATGAGTTCATCATACTATCTCAAGCACATTTCAAGAGTAAATAAATAGGTGTCCCAATACCTAACAGTACTAATAAAAAGTGTTAAAACAGCAACAAGTAAAAACCTCCCTTAGAAGTTAAATAACATTCTCCCCAGAAAAAGTAAAATGTCTCATTTACTGTCCTACCTCTTAACCCCTCACAGAGCAATAAAAAAATAAAATAAAATCAATGTTACAAAAGATTAATGAGACTATTTTAAGAACCCCAAAATCAAGAGAGGGCAGATTTCTAAATATATTTGAGAATTACCTCACTTAATTAAAACTAATAATTAAGAGGATCCTGCTTTACTTTTCCTAAGCATAATTCAGACGACTTTCTAATGGCCCGTCACAAACCAAGATCCTCGGGTCTCTCCTGGCCTCTCTACGTAAACCAGGTCAGTCACCCACGTTGGATCAACAGGGCTATAATGCACGTTGCAAAAGTTGATAGGGACACCGCGGGGTACAGGAGCCACTTATTATATAACACTTCCAAGTATTTGTACATCACGTTTATTAAGACCATCACAGGTCAAACACACAATGAGAACAAACATTGGGAGCAGTGCGAGGGTAACCGAAAGGGGAAATCGAGGGGCTGTGATACAAAATTCAAGCAAGGTGGTTTCAAAACACCAGTGTGTCTCCAAGATAATGGGCGGGTTCAAACTTCCTGCCTAACCTAAACTGCCTGTCCCCGGCACTTAGAACAAGTATTACGGCTCTTTTGTCTGTGCAATGTGACCGGCCAAATTTGAGCAGAAAAACAAATCAACAACAACAACAAAAACACAAGGTAGTTGCAGTGAGCGATCGTTACCGGGAGCGGAGTTCCAGCTGCCCATCGCCACCAGACGCCTCAACTCTCACCCTGATTTGCTTAAAAATGGCAACAACGGGAGGCCACTGTACGAGGCGGAGAGAGAGCAGGCGGGGACCAAAATACAAGTTTGGAGACCAGCACCAACTTAAGAGTGACAAATCGGGTGTTTACGGCCTACCGAGAATTGGGAACAAGACCCACACATTCGGACTCGGGAGGAATCCCAGTTGCCGGGATGCGGCGGGCAGAAGGTCAGCGCCAGCCAGGCAGCCGACCGGGGCCAACTCAGGTCGGTAAACAAGCCGGGCGGGCCACTCTCCCTCAGCCCTCAAGCTGTCCAGGTACCGGGGAGCCCAAGATGGACGCTCGGCCGCCGGCAGTCCCGGGCCTGCGACGAGTTGTCCCGCAACGCTGCCGCCCGGAGGCTCCGCAGCCTGGACCCCGCGAGGGCCCCGTCAGACCGCGGCCGAGCCGCGAGGAGCCTGCGGCGCGGCGCCCCAGCCCGGGCCCGGTTACCTGGCGGCTGCGGCTCCTCCTCCCCGTCTGAGGCGCGGCGCCCGGCGGCCGCGGCGGCGGCGGCGACTCCCGCACGGCCCGCGGCGACGAGCCGAACCCGGCCCCTCTCCGCCTCCCTCGGCGCCGCCGCCCACCCCGCTGCTGCCGCCTCCGCCCTCCTTCCTCAGTCAGGACATGTTCTCCGCGGGCCCGCGCGAGGCTCCCAGCGGTCCGAGGGGCGGAGAAGCGGCGCGGAGGCGGGGGCTGCGGCTCCGGGGCAGGGGCGGAGCGGACAGAGGACAGCCTAGGGCGCTGAGGATTCCGAATGGCGGCGGTCAGGACCCTAGAGCTAAATAAACCCCGCGGCGGCCGCACAACGTCAGGGACTGGACCTTGCTGCTCGTCGTCCTCTGATTGGTCCCGAGACCTCCGGGGGCGCAGCCAATAGGCAGCCGCCTCTTTCCCGGCGCAGGAGGCGGGTCGCGGCCGCTTGACGTCAGCGGCGTGAGTCCTGATTGTGAGGCCGTGGCGCGCGCCGTCCCGCGACGCGTCTTCGCGGGTGGCGAGGGTCCTCAAGGGTGGGTGTGGGACGCGCTTGGAAGGCTGCAGCCGCGACCCCCGGGCCGCCGTGGGTTCTCTGTGCAACGGAGTCGCCAGGGCTTTGAGTCAAGCGCGAGTCTTTCGTTTCAGGAGTGAGCTGCTCGCTAGCTGGGAGGCTAGCTGCTTCGCGGCTCTCAGTAGTTTCAAATCTTTTTAAAATTTCAGTATTTTGAGGCAGGCTCTCATTCTGTGGCTCAGGCGGTCTGGATTTCTTAATGATCTTCCTGCCTCCGTCTCCCCAAGAGTGCTGGGATTACAAGCCCTGCTTACCTTGCATTTTATTTTGTTTTGAGACGGGGGTTTCTGGTGGTTCTAACCCCACCCAAGACGTGGGACGTGTCCTGAACTCTTGAACCTCCTCCTGCCTCAGCCTTCCGAGTGCTGGATTAAAGATGTGCCACCTTCCATGCTCGGCTTCACCTAGCATTTTATTACACTTCAGATTTTTCAAAGTGTAAATTGTCCTAAAACGAATGTTGAAGACAGGAGAGATGGTTCAGTGGTTAACGGTGGCAAGCTTGACAACCTGAGTTCCATCCCTAGTATCCACGTAGTGGGAGAACTAATTCCCACAAGTTATTCTCTGATCTACACACACAATAAATAAATGTTTTGTTTTGTTTTTTTAATAGTATGGAGGCTGGAGAAATGGCCAGCATTTAAGAGGACATTTTGCTCTTGCGAAGAACCAGAGCTCAGTTCCCAAAAGCCACTTCATTGGACTACAGTCAGATGTAACTCCAGCCCCAGGGCATCCAGTGGCCTCTAACAGCACCCACACTCAATTTGCGCACACACATAGTTAAAAATAAAAATGTTTAATTAGTATGTTGAAAGAAAATTACAGCGCTCTGAGGGGGAGCCATTTAGTAGTTGTGTTAGATATTTCAGGTACAAGAAGATGACCATGTTACTTGAAGTTTGATGTTTCTACAAAGTGAGTGGGAACTCACTTTATAAAGCTGTCTATGGTATTCTGAGTTATTTGCATAAAATGGTATAAGATGGATGTATAGCTGCACCATGGCCAGCAAAGAATATTAATGCCTTGTATAGCTTCCCCTCACCAGATCTTTCACAACCAGTGGGGTGCTTCCTCTCCATAACCATTACTATGAGGTGGAGGCCTTCAACAACCCCCATCTTGCCTAAGAACTTATCCAGAAACTCAGTTTAAACGGAAATAGCATATTGCCTACAAAACAACACATTCTTGAGGATATAATTAACTCATTTATAGATAGAATCACACAGCATGTTATTATGTAAGAACAATAGTTTAACTAACACTTTGGAAGTACTTTTCTTTGAGCCCTTATGAATACTTGCAGCTTTCCCCTTCCTAAATCAAAGCTTCACAGCATTTTACCTGCAAATAAGCACCAATCTCATGATGAGGTGTCTGAATTGTAGTTTATTTTAGTAATAAAAGGGGGTGTGATTTAGAGGAAGCTTTTTAATTCAGTTTAATAAATGTCTAGTAAAAATGTGTGCACCAAGAAGTAAGTACACAAAGATAAAGAAGGCTCACCTCAGTGGTAAGAACTATAGCACAGAAAGAGGCTAAGTCAAAATTAACCACAGTACAAAATGGGATTGCTAAGTAAATTAAAGTGAAAATCATCTTATAACTGAAAGGGTGAACAAAGTCAAAAAAAAAAAAAAAAAAGGAAAAAGAAAGAAGAAAGAAAAACTGTATTGAAGACAAAAAGACACTTGATAGGAATCTGATATTGTCAGAACTGAGGAGGCTGGAACAGTACACAAAGTGCTTTGAGTTGAGTCTTCTGAATCCATGTAGGACAGCCAAGTGTGGTGGTACATGCTTGTCACATCAGTGCCAGAAAGGAGGAGACAGGAAGATTCCTGAGCCACACAGCCAACCAGTTAAGTCTTGTTCCAGGCAAGTTCCAGGCCAGTGGGAGATCATGTCTTAAAATACGAAGGTGGATGTCTCTGGAGAATGATACCCAAGATTGACCTTTTCCCCCCCGAGGCCTCCACACTCCCACAGGAGCGTACACAAAAAGGAACGCATTCGTTTTCAACCCTGGCAACACCGGAATCAGCAGGACAGCTTTTTAAACATGGGCTTCACCTGTTGAGACCTAGTGAGAGGCTCCCCGGTGGGAGACTCTGGGCACAGAGAGACCTCAAATACCCTTCAGCTACGGTAAAGTACAGCCAGTCCTACCCACAACATTACACAGGGAGACACTGATACCTGGAGATTCTACGTGGTTTAACTCGCTGGTGAACAGAACAACTGACTTGGCCATAGATAAGAAACGAACTTGATGGGTCCTCAGCTCTGGAAAAAAAAAAAAAAAAGAAACGAACTTGAAGGCCTGTGAGTTGGCTCTGGTAGTAAACATGCTGCAAGCCTGATGACCTGAGTTTGGTCCCTGAGACTCACATGGTGGAAGAAGAGAACTAGCTCCCATAGGCTATCCTCTTCCACATGTGTGCCATGACAGGCACACACATCTAAAGAATAAAGTATGTGAAGGCATCGACTATACATTTTTAATATATTTCTTAGAACCACCATGATAATGTACAGGGTTAATACCATTTGTTCTACCTTTTCTGTGAGGTGTTTCCTGGGCTACCTGTAGAGAGAACAATCCCATCATGTTTGCTGCCTTTGTCATTTGAGGGTTTCTACTTAGTTCTTTTAATAGTGGAAAGCAAGGACTGGAGAGGTGGCTCCAAAAAGGACTGGAGTTATAAAGAGCCCAGCACCCATGTCACTCAGCTCACAGCCACCTGTAACTCCAGCTCTAGAGGAGCCTATGCCTTCTGGAGTCTAAAAGCACCCACACTCACACACACACACACACACACACACACTTAGAAATAAAATGAATCTTTTTGTTTTGAGGCAGGGTCTCTCTGCGTAGCTCTGACTGGACTAGAATTTGCTATGTGGACAAGGCTGGCCTCTTAGCTTACAGGGACCTGCCTGCCTTTGCCTCCCAAGTGCTAGGATTAAAGACATGCACCACCATGCCCAGCTTAAAGTATTTTTTAAAATAACCCCAAGAAGAGTTTTGCATGATAAAGTCTATATAAGAACTACCTTCCTGGAATTGCCCAAACAAGGGAAATGGGGGACTTAGAGAAATGGGGACAGAAAAACAATTGAGAGACAGAAGCTAAAACCTGAGTAGCCTCAGGAGTGGAAAAAAGGGACAGAAGTGGAATGCAGTGAGTGATGAGGCTCACTCACTCGAGGAAGGTTTTGTTTCAGAACCCTTCTATTTATGGTTTGCCAGTACCTGAAATGTGGGACAACAGAAAGAATCAAAAGTCAGAGGACTGCATGAGTGTGGTGGGAGCAATGTTGGGACTCTTGGGAGGAACTAGGTAAGGTGAGATGCCCACCTCCGATCATTTGTGTACAGACCTAGGATTCAGAAGAGGGTGGCAGCAGCTCTTTAGGACCCAGACACTATACCAGGCTGACCGTGGACACAAACAGCAGAGCTGTCTGCCTATAGAGTAGGTACAGCAGAAGTCCCAGAAGGAGGAAAGAAAAAAACCCAGCAGAGAAAAAGAATAAACAGTCAGAAAGGTAGGCAATGCAGACTTTGCTACGTTCTTGAAGCTGCAGGTGTGGTGAGCCTCGAGTACGTGTTCCCACAATAGTGTTTGAAGCCTGCAAACTTTGAAAATTAGAACCGAGAAAAGGTCAGTGTGTTTGACAAACAGCTTCACTGACCTTATAGAGAACCGTTCTCAGTGGGATGATGGGGAGAGATGCCAAGTGTCAAAAGCTGAAGCCGTGTGTGGGTTTTGAAACAATGATTACACACTACCAGTCCAGGAGCTTTGACCATGAGAGGAAGGCAGGAAATAGAGGGACCGCCACAGTGAGGGCCTGGGCCCAGGGAAAGGTTTTGTTTTCAGCATATCTGAGCACTTTTGCAAACAAAGGAGAGAAGGTGGAGGGGAACTTGTTGGAAGCCAGAGGGAAGTCAAATTCAGAGCAGTCTTTTGTTGCATGTTGGCACCTGTAACAAAGGACACTGGTTTGGAGGAAACTAGCACTTTCCTGTAGCCTTCCTGGATGCCAGCCACAAACCTGCATGGAAAACAAGATCTCCTGTGAGCAGACAAAATACACTTGTGAAGCATCAGACAAAATATGGCTCACCAGGGGGTGGGGGAATGGCTCAGTGGGCAATGAAAGCACTTGTTGCACAAGCATAAAGGCCTGAGTTCGCATCCCCAGAACCTTCTTAAGGCTGGACGGACCATCACACACCTGTAATCCCAGTGCTTTTAAGGCAAGATGGGAGGAAGAGACAGACAGGAGAATCCCTGTCTGTTCATGGCCCAGCTAGCATAGCATATACAGAGGCAGACAACAAAAGGACCCTCAACATGGAAGGTGCGGTCCAACACCCAAAGTTGTCATCTGACCTCCATTTGACCCAGGGCATATGCGTACCTTTACTCACATAAATGTGCGTGCGCACACGTACATCAAACATGGACCTGATTGGTCCCTCTAACAGTCTTCCACTGTGCCGCAGCAGGTCTCACCCAATGGGCAGGAATTAATAGTCACACTGTGGTATGGGGAAGAGGAAATCCTAGAGGACTAAGAGAAAGAACAACAAAAAATAGCAGCGATGTGGGCTGGTCAGTGTCCACCCCAGGCATGCATGCTAGCTGGCATACACTCTTGTACACAAAGATTGACCATATGTCTCCTCTGGAGCTCCCTGTCTCCTCCCTTCCCTTTCACTCAAGCCATTGTTGTCTAGCAGTTTAAAACACCCAATCACAGAGTAGGTAGCTATACAGAAAGAGGACAAAAGAGTCTAAGGTGCTTAAAAATCCCAATCTTGGGATAGTAAGAGGATCCGCTCGTTATTGGACTAATGTCCTCTGGGCCTTATTGCATGTATCCAATAAAACAGCTTCCCAGCAGACAGCTTTGGTGGGTCTTCCTTTGTTTCCGACAGCAGTAGGAACAAAGCAGTTATAACAAAGTGAGTTATAAGAGAAGCGTCGTTATTTTATTGATTCTTTTTAAGTGAGCACAGCTCAGTGGATGATCTCTTGTCTATCGTGCATGAAAACCTGAGGTTGATCGCCAGCCCAAAGAGGACAAGGAAGGGAGAAACAAGTTATACCAGGGTCTGAAGTAAATTCACTGTGTTACCTGAACCCAGAGCTGTGAGTGGCACAAGCATGGACTTTTAGAGTCAAAAAGTCCTGAGTTCGAATTATATTCTTGTGTAGCTGTTGCCCTGATCTCTGAGCTCCAGCTTCTTTAGCAGAAAAGTACAAACTACAGCTGAATTTAGTGGTGCACACCTTTAATTCCAGCACTAGGGAAGCAAAGGCAGGTGAACTCTGTGTGTTCAAGGCCAGCCTGGTCTACACAGTAAATTCCAGGATGGATAGGTAGGGTTACATAGAGAGACCCTGTGTGTCTCAAAAAAGAAAAGAAAGGAAGGAAGGAGAAAGAAACAAAGTACAATTTCCCTAGCAGATCCCTAACTGAGGATCTGTTAAGATAAGAGACAGAAGGTCTAGCAGGCCTCACAAGCATTTGATTAGTACCATTTTGTTTGCTTTTGTTTTATTTAATCAGACAATGGTTATTGGAGAATAAATCCATACCAGGCACTGTATCAAGAATTACCAATGTAAAGCCAGGTGTGGTGGTACACACATGTAATCTCCCAGCACTCAGGGAGACAGAGACAGGGGGCATCACTGTGAGTTTGAGGGCAGCCTGGTCTACAAAGTAAGTCTGGGACAGTCAAGACTACACAGAGATATTCTGTCTCAAAACACCAAGAAAGGAAGGAAGGGAGGGAGGGAGGAAGGAAAAAAGAAAGGAAGGAAGAAGGAAAGAAAAAGAATCAGAAAACTGACAATGTAGAGACAAATAAGGCTGTCTCTGTGTCAGAGCTAACAGAGGGGGATGGTACCTAGCCCAAGGGTCTTCATGTCCTCTAATGGATGCTGAACTTGGGTGGGAAGAAAATACATATTGATTAACCAAAATAGAGTATTTATGTCAACTGTTAGCACAATTAGCAGCCGCAATAGAATTAACAGACCTATGGCTTGGCACCGAGAAGCATAGATTCTGTCTGGAGTTACCTTACAGTTGTGTCCATTTCAAATATGATTTATATTCACAGCTTCAAAGTCATGGTAGCCATATGACCTGCCGTTGGGTCTTGTCATTTAATTTATTGTTGAAGCATATGAATGAATATTGCAGGTTTTAAAAAACATTCTGATATCTAATATCTTACTTTAGTCAGTTTCCTTGTAATGTCATTTATTTTGTGCATTAATAATAATTATCATCATCCCAGGTGCTAGTGAGATGGCTCAACAAAGTCACTTGCTTTCGAGACTGGCAAACCTGAGTTCAGTCTCCAGGACCCACATGGTGGAAGAAGAGAACTGGCTCCTGCAAGATGTCCTCAGATCCTGACCTCCACCCACACGCCGAGTTGTATGTTCATGCTTGCTTGCTATCACTCTCTCTTTCAATCAATCAATAAATGCATATTTTTTCAATTAAAACATAAAAGTAAAAAGTAATTCTGATCTGTGTGGTGGTGTATGCATTTAATCCCAGCACTTAGGAGGCAAATGGGTCTCTATGAATTCAAGGCTATCCTGGTCTACAGAGTGAGTTCCAGGCAAGGCTACACAGTGAGACAAGCCCCAACCCAGAAAATTAAAAATAAGAAGTGAAGCTCTTGCCACACAAGTATGAGGACCTGAGTTCAGATTCTCATAACTCATATCAATGCTGGATGTGTGTGGTGACCCATTCCAGCACTCAAAAGGTGGAGAAGGCATTTCCAGACCAAGCCAGCTAGGGAAGCAGAATTTTCAAGCTTGGGTTCTGCCTCAGTAAATAAAATGTAGAACAATCAAGGAAAGCACCTCCACAAACATCTGTAAGCACACCTGCATATATATGTAAACTGACATACATGCAAACACTCATACATGCAAACCACATACTTGGGCAAAAGGATAAAAGAAACCATAAGCAAAACCTGGGTTTTGTGGTGCCTGCCTGTGATCCCAGTACTAGAGAGGTAGAGGCAGAAAGACCATATTTGCCTGATTGCTTTTAATAAACCTCTTTTCATTTCACTGCTGACAAGCTGGCATCTCTATCATCCCAAGCACACATTCATGCTTACACACATGCACACATACTGAGATTACATAAGTATATGCATATCTACACACATAATATACCAATAGCATGTACAGGCATGAATGTATACATAAGAATAAAAAAAACTGATCTGAATGTCTTATCGCGTGACACTTATGGAACTGAAAACATTTTGCCATTTTGCCACATGGTACAATAACAAATTAGCTACAAGTGATTTCAAAACAGAGCAGGTCAGAATGCCTGGCTATTTTTCATTCCTTCCCTTCCAGTCACTTCAGGAACAGTGCAAGCTAAAGCTGTTTCAAAGTATTTGAGACTATCCATGACGTCATTGCAGGGTTTCTTAAGTTGACTAAAATGACTCATATGCATGACTTCATTTGCTTCAGAAACAACATGCACATTCAAACACTGGGCCAACAAGAGGAGCCCACCTGGCAGCCTCAGGGTTAATATGGAACCATGAAGAGCCGCATTCTGTGACCTTTGATATGGCAGATTTATAATGGTTGTAAATTATCGTTAAGTGTACCCTTCTGCCCAGTACAGACTCACTCAGTTGTTCCACATAAAAAATAAAGCATGGATTGTCCTGCCGTGATCTCCGGCCTCTAGTCTTCACACATTATTTAGAACTTACTGCTGATGAACAAAAAGCGCCTTTCCCCCTCGTTTAGATGCTTTTGATGATTACTGGTATGTCCCGGACATTTAGAATGTTACATGGTGCGTACAGGTATTAAAAATAAAATATTGAATAAACATATGAAGTTTTCCTGAAACAAGGTCTAAATATGTGGCTTTGGTGGCCTCAATCTGGCCATGTGGTTCAGGCTAGCCTCAAACTCCCAATGGACAATTGTATTTGTGCGTTTGTGGACGGGCCTGCGCATGCGCGTATTCACCCGGTGCGTTTATCTGTGAGCACTTGTGCAAAGACCAGAAGAGGAGAACATCAGGTGCAGTCCTCCACGAAAGCCAGCCGAGCCGTCAGGAAGAGCCAATAAAAAGGAGAGTCATGAGCACTGTGAGCCAGTTACGTGGAGAACAACACTTAAGCACATCCTCTGCGGACATAATGAGGGCAAAATCCCTGTTCCCCCGCAGACACAGCGGGTTGCCGGGATGGCCTTCTGTTGTTTGGCAGACTTTGAGGTCAAATCAAATCTGGGTAATCAGCTTAGTGGGGAGTGAACCAAGGATTTACGTGTGCCTGCTGTCTGCAGTCCTGATGCATGGGGTTAGCTCCGTCCCCACATGGCGTCATCATTGCTGGGGAACCTGTGACCGGTAAGTTATATTCAGTGGATAAAATGGAAATAACCACACAAACCGTCTTCAGAATGATGGTGCATTCATTGTAGAAGTCATTCCCAGGCCTAAAGTTTGTTTTGAACGTAGAATTTTATCTACAGTAAAAGTATGCAATTCACAGTGACTTCCCAGATTATCAACACTAAACCAGATAATCCCCGCCCACAGATTGCTGTTCTGCCTGTTCCCTGTGGAAGGAGATTTGGAATTTTGTTTCCATTTGAAAACAAATGAACTAAAGTTGAAAAGTAGACAAGAAAGGCAGGAAATCCCCTTCACCCCAGAGCCGCTGAATCTAAACCTTACTACACCATGTTTCATAGCCAACGTGTACAAGAAAGGTTCCAGAAGACAACAGAAAAAAAAGGTATTTATCTCTGTATGGAATATGGCTTCATATGACAACAGAATTCCAAAAACTGATGTCTGACCTTTGCTTAGTAAAAATAATTGATGGTAAAATATAAAATAGTAAAATATTTACTATGCTTAAAATGCTTAGTAAAAATAAGTGCTGGAGGGGCGGCTCAGTGATTAAGAACACTGGCTGCTCTTCCAGAGGACCTGGATTCAATTTCCAGCACCCACACAATGTGTCACAACCATGTGTAACACCAATGCCAAGAGATCCAATGCAGCCTCCTAGCTTCTGTAGGTACTGGACATGAGCGGTGCACAGTCATACCTGCAGGCAAACACCCCGCATATAAAATAAAAATAAATCTTTAAAGAAAAGTCATTGATTGGGCTGGGGAGGTGGCTCAGCAGTTTGCCACACAAGTGTGAAGACCAGAATTTGAATGCCCAGAACTCAGATAAATGTCTGATGGGCATAGTGCCTCACTTGTAATTGCAGGGCAAACTAGCTAGCCAGGCTAGCCAAAACAGCAAGCTCTGGGTTCATCAAGAGACCCTGAACAATATGGAACGTAAAAGGTGATCAAAAAAGACACACAGCCAGGTGGTGGTGGCAGACATGTTTAATCCCAGCACTCAGGAGGCACAAGGAAAAGGGTCTCTGTGAGCTCAGCCTGGTCTATAGAGCAAGTTTCAGGACAGCCAGGGCTACACAGAAACGCTGTCTCAAAAAAAAAAAAAAAAAAAAAAAAAAAGACACAGCATCCTCCAAAATACATACACACACATGCAAACATGCACACACACACACACACACACACACACACACACTTTTTACTTAGATTAAAAGCAACAAGCAACTGATGAAATGAAGTGCAAAAATGTGAAAGCACTGTGATTTACAGACAAATGGTTTCTGAGTTCTGATGAAAATGTGAATGAGGAAGGACCTGGTTAGCTTTTCAGTAATCCAGCTGTTTAGCCCATGGTTCATGCCACTATCAGCCCAAGCCTTCACGGGCAATGGCTGACCTGAAGTGGTTACTGGAATAAAGCATCGCTAGAAAATGGATGCCAAAAAAACACATCTACAGAGTGAAAAGGGCAGCATATGGACCTCTCCTGCGCCCCAGATTTCAGGTCACGTCACTATCTCTTCTGTGTTCTGCTTCCAGCACCTTTTTTCTGAGCACCCACACATTTTCTTTAGGGATTGATCTCGTTCACTTTTAGCAACCAGCGTTTCATGGCTGTAGAGATGGTTCGGTGGTGGTTAAGAGTACTTACTGCCTTTCCAGAGGTTTGGTTGACAACACTTAAAAGGCAGCTCACAACTGCCTGTACCTCTAGTGCCAGAAGATCTGACACCCTCTCCTGACTCCCGCAGGCTCCCGCGTGCGCGTGGTGCACACACATCTACACAGGCACACACATACATACACATAAAATTGAAATTGAAATTGAGAAGGACTGGTGCTTCACTTCAAACTTTACTCAGGACGTTGGGAGCCAGGCTGAAGTTCCAGGGAAGAGGGCAGGGTGTGCTCTCAATAGCTTATTGCTCCTTCCCCTGTTACGGCTTGTGCAACAGGAAGGAGTTATGGGGAGCCCACTAATGCCAACTTGTGGTTCTAAGCCAGACACCAAATCAGGTGACCTCTGTTTGCTCGTCTGTGGACTGAGATGAGTAGTATATTTTGTACATTTATTGTGGTGACCAAACAAGAGTGTGTGTGTCACCGCCACTTTGTAGCCTAACAAGGAAGGTAAAACAGGACTGGGCGTTCGAACATCTCAGCCAGTTAGACATCAGCCCAAATTGCCCTCTCATCTCCTCTGCTCAAGCCAGCCAGCCAACCCTTAAGCCTTCTTTCACTGGTGTAGACAGAAGTAAAGGGGAGGGAGGAAGAGAGATGGGACTGAAGACACTTCCTCCCAGGCATGAAGGTCTATTAACCCCCTGCAAAACGACCGACCCACCATAAAACAGTGTGTAAAATCCATTGGTATGTGAAACTGATCAAATGCTCTGGCATTTGCCCCTCCCTCCACCATGCAAAAAAGCCATGTGTAGGGTTCTAAGATGAATCCACCTAACAAAGACAGCTGGAGCCCTGATGACAAACAGACTTCGAGTTTATGAAACCATAACGACTTATTCTTTTTCACTCAGTAATGAGGCTTTTTTTTTTTTTTTCAGGAATTAGTATGACTTCTCAAAGCCTATTATGCTCACCTTTGAATACAGAAACAGCCCTTCCTGGGCATGCAGTTGTAAACCCATGTATACATTAACCTTTGTTTTTATCACATTAGACTCCTGGGAAGCAATGACATGACTGTTATCTTATATTTTAATGGGCTACACCAAACCCAAGCAACTCCCTAGGATCCACTTTAATGAATAAACCCTTTTTAGAAACTCCACCTACTCTGGAGACCCTGAGTGCCGCTGCTCAAGCAAAGTTGAAGCACCTCACTTGAGAGGCAGAAGCAGGCAGATCTCTGTGAGTTCAAGGCCAGCCTGGTCTACATGGTGAGTTTCAGGACAGTCATAGCTACATAGAGAAACCTGTCTTGGAAAAAGAAAGAGAGAGAGAGACAGAGACACAGAGAGGACAGAGAGGGACAGAGAGAGAAATGAAAAAAGGAAGGAAGGAAGGAAGGAAGAAAGGAAGGAAAGAGAAAAAGGAAAAAGAAAAAATTATTTAAGTACCTCAACTACTAGGGATACCCCAAAAGATCATCATGTAACTGTTGAAAAATCTCTTGTAAAAGGGCCGGGCATAGGTGGGCAAAATGGTTCGATGGTTCAAAGGGTAGAGGCGTCTGCAGCCAAGCTTGACACTCTGAGTTTAATATCCAGGACTCACATAAAGAAAGGAGAGAACCAACTCCCGAAAGTTGTCCCCCACCCCTACACATACACTGAGGCATGGGCACACACACTCACAAAGCTGAGCATGGCGGTACACACCTACAATACCAGTGCTAAGAAGTGAGAGATAGGAGGATCCCTGGGGCTTGCTGCCATCCTTTACAAATTGATGAGCTTCAGGTTTCTGCGAGAAGCCTGAATTAAAATGGATGGATATTAAGATGGATAGAGGAAGACACCCAACATGGCCTCAATGTGCCCATGCGTGTGAGCATGCATTTGTACCCACACACAAACAAACGAACAATATTTTTTTGCATTTAATGTCATTTAATGAGATGCATTTCACTGTGAGACTTGGCTTTTTTTTTTTTT
>NW_026590767.1:4176109-4223777 GCF_907164565.1 Psammomys obesus | reverse complement strand
AAAAAAATGAGTTTGACTTGTTTACGTCACATGGTAGGAACACACAGCACATGCAGTTTGCCAGCATGAATGAAGCCCTCTTCCACCTCTGCTTATTTTTATTTTTCATGAGTATGGGTGTCTTGCCTGCATGTGCCTTGGGATGCCAGAATCTGCAGTCTGATCTCCTGAAACTGAATCTGTACACGGTTGTGGGTTACCAAGTGGGTGGTGGGAATCGAACCCTGATCTTCTAAAAATGCAACCAGTGAGTGCTGTCAACTGCCGAGCTATCTCTCCAGCCTCCCCTTCCACCTCTTGTCCCCATTGCCTCATGGAGACCATTATCATCATATCCCCCCACCCCCCGTCCAGAGTCGAGACCTGCTTTCTAGTGCTTTAAAAACTAAATTGGCAAGAAAAGTATGTGTGTACATAAAAGATTCTTCTCTTTCGTTTTTTAATTAATGTGTGTGCTGGTGTTCATGGTGCTAGAAGAGGACGCCAGATCCCCTGATGCTAGAGTTACCTTGTGGGCTTCTCAATGTGGGTGCTGGGAACTAAATGTAGGTTTTTTAAAAGTACAGCAAGCCCTCTTAGTTGTTGGGCCATCACTTCAGCCATTTGCTTTTTTTTTTCTTTCTCTTCCTTCCTTCCTTCCTTCCTTCCTTCCTTCCTTCCTTCCTTCCTTCCTTCCTTCCTTCCTTTCTCTCTCTCTCTCTCTCTTTCTTTCTTTCCTGAAAAACCCACAATAAAGAAAAAAATGACCTTGGAAATAGGCCTCTGGCTGAGCATTTCTGTATCAACAGGTCTTGTGCCACGGTTCTAGGGAGCAGTAGCTCTTAGGGAAGGGTCCTCATGCAAATTCACATTCAGCCAATTCATGACAAATTACATGAGGGAAATGAAAAGAAAAAATGTCCGGTCGGGGCTGAGTGCCTAAAATCATTTGAACATTTAGCATATTAGTAATTAACCGTTTCCGAGTGTTGGCTCTCCTTATTTCAAAAAGTCACTGGCATAAAAAGCTGTTGTTGTTGCTGTTATTATTCATTATTGTTTTTTTTATTATTATTATTATTTAAGATGGGGCATTGCTGTGTAGCTCTGGCTGTCCTAGAACTCTCTATGTAGAGCAGGCTGGCCCAAAACTGGCAGATATCCACCTGCCTCTGCCTCTGCTGGGATGCAAGGCATGTGCCTCCGTGCCTGGCCTTCCCTGGTATTTCTAAGCTGGTTGTCCCCACTGTCCTAAAGTAGCAACATGAAGCCTGTCTCCTTAGTTGTTTATTCACTGGGACACACGTATCCACACAGGCTGATATTGGAAGGACTCCCACGCTCACACTGGACTAATTGCAGATTGGAAAGACCAAAAAAGAAAAACAATCATAGTGTGGAAATCAAAGAATCCTTGAACTTTCTGAAAGTCATGAACTGCTGAAGGCACCTGGGCTGCCAGGTGACCTGTGCGGTTCCCATTGGGGGAAGAGCCTGGCCATGCCCCCGAAAGGTCACGGTGCAGCAAGTAATGGCTGCCAAGAGGTCGCCTCTGCAAAGTCATGTGATGTGTGCAAGACCCACCCCTCACAGTCCTAGCACACTCTGCAGGAGCAGGCGCAGAGGTCACAGGTGACTGCCCAGTTCAGAGAAGCTAAGATGTTGAGGGGACTTGTGATGGCTGCCTCTGTCAGAGACGCAATCAGGTCCCTACACCTACATGACTTTTTAGAAGGCAAGAGAATGCGCATGTTAGGGGACACATGGCTGCTTTGGGGAAAGCCATTTCCTGTTTCCATCTCTCCAGCACATAGGTTACATATCTATTTTAGCATGCCTGGCATTTCCGTGACGATTTGGGTGGCTTTAACTCAAGTGCTTACATTTTCACAGCAAAGCATTTGACTGAGTGAGCATCTCCCTAGCCCCAAGGGATTTTTGTTTGTTTGTTTGTTTGTTTTTTAACTCAAAAGGTAGAAGCAAGAACTTTCCAGGGTTGGGAATTTTGCTCAGAGATATAGCACTTGCTTAGTAAGTGTTAACACTCTGAGTTCCATGGGGCTGGGGGAGAGGGTGGCTCAGGGAGATATGGGGATAATAGAGATATTCTTCCTGCTCACATACTTAAACATTTTCTTTGAACAAAAGCAATGTTCATGATACTGGAGCCTAGACAGAGGGCCTGCTGGAGAGAGGCAAGACTGAGACCTTTCAGAATAACCTGTCTCCCTGCAAGTCAGGAGGATGTGCACTCAGCCATCTGTATCGAGTTCACTCTTTTCAGGAGCAGAACAAGCACCAGTCTGTCCTTCAGAGAGGGAACATATGGGTGTCAGGCAGCAAACATTCTTTCAATGGCAGACATTTGCTGATGAATACGCAAGTGTCCAGAGGTGGAGCTGAAGAAGCGGGGCCACGGTAGGCAGGATTCGTTGGAAATATTTTCTGTACCAAGCACCAGATGGCATTTGGGTTCAGAGACACCGAGCCTAGAAAAATATGGCTTTGCCCACAGAAGGGCCCCTGTTAGCTGGCGTGGGTGTTGATGGCCTCCTTTCCTGAGACAGAAGGGACAGAAAGGACTAATGAAATACCCACAGACTTCACAGTCAGGCAACTCTGAGTGCTTCCGGGCTGGCTCACTTCGTCCTGTGTGGCTTTAGGCCAAGTGGACCCCAGTGCCATCATCAAGCAGCATGCATAATAATACCTGTGGTTGGCGGGAAAAGTGCCCACAGAGAGTCTGGTAGACACTGGGTGTGTCCAGTGTGGCAGAGGATATGGTCATCCAGGCCTGGATTCTTTCCAGTAGCCTGACCTGGTTTGAGGACTGACATACTGGCTCTCTGCCAGGCTGTGCTTTCTAAAGAGAATGACAAGTTGAGTCATAAGGGCTGAACGAACACCCTGTTATCACTAGCCCATAGGCTACCTCAGGTCTCAGTCTCCCGTGTAAGACAGAGGCAGCACAGGAGAACTCAGAGGCCCCCAGCCCTCAGATCACATCAGGCCCTTAACTCACTCTGAAGACAGATTGGCCGTCTCAACCCTGCCTGATCACTAAGATCTGCCAGCGAGCACTGAAATAATACTAGGGGCTCAGTGTGCCTAGACCAATCATAGGAGCTCTAGAGGGGTGAGGCTTTGTGGAGGTATTGGCTAAAACTCCCCAGGGGATTATGAAGGACAGCCTGGATGAAGAACTCCTAGATATATTCTATTGCAGTGCCGGTATCAAACTCAGGTCATCAGGCTTGCTTGGCAAGCTTTCTTACACCATAAACCATCTCTAAAGTTGGACAAGGCTTTATCTCAACAAACAGGAAAGCAAGCAGACAGGAACACACTCAAATGCATGCCGTTTACAAGAATATTCTCTGCACTCCACCCCAAGTACAGCATAAAAGAAATCTTTCAATTTAAGAAAAAGGAGGGGGGCTAGATGGATGGCTCAATGGTTAAGAGCACATCTGCTCTTCCAGAGGCCCTGAGTTTGGGTGCCAGCACCCACGACAGGCAGCTCACAACAACCTGTAATTCCAGCTCCAAAGGATCTGATGCTCTCTCTGCCATCCATGGGTACCTACACACACGTGGAATACACACAGAGAGATATACATAAATTAAAAATAAGGGACTTAGGAAATGGTGTCTTAGTCACTGTTCTACTGCTGCGAAGAGACATATGACTAAAGAAACTTATAAAAGAAAGCATTTAATTGTGAGGTTTCTTAGAGTTGCAGAGGTTTGGGTTTTTTTGGGGGGAGGTTAGTTTTTGTTTGGTTGGTTGTTTTTGTTTTTGTTTTTGTTTGAGGCAGAGTTTCTCTGTGTAGCCCTGGCTGTTCTGGAACTCGGTCCTGTAGACCAGGCTGGCCTCAAACTCACAGAAATCTGCCTGCCTCTACATGCTGGGTGCTCAGATTAAAGACGTGCACTACCACCTCCCAGCTCAGTTTCAGAGGTTAGTCCATTATCGTCATGGTAGGGAGCACGGAGGCAGACATGGTACTGGAGAAGTAGCTTGGTGTGGGCTTTTGAAACTTCAAAAAATGTGACAGACTTTTTCTAACAAGGCCACACCTCCTAGTCCTTCTAATCCTTTCAGACAGTGCCACTCCCTGGTAGTCACCAGGGAGTCACCACATTAAAAACTATGAGGCAAAGAGGGGCTTTCAAACCATTACATTGGCTCAGTGGGTAAGAGCAATGGCTGCTTTTCCAGGGAACCCAGGTTCAGTTCTAAACACTGATAGGGCAGCTCACACAATCTTTAATTCTAGATGCAGGGGATCTGATACCTTCTTTCTCACCTGCCTGGGGACTGCACATGTGTGGTACATAGACATACGTGCAGGCATGATACCTTACATATTAAATAAAAGCAAAGGTAAGATTTTAAAATAAAAAATAATTAAAAATAATTTCTATACTTTAGAATAGAACTGCATTTAGAAATGGGACCTTTCTAGGGAGAAAGTAAGGAACTGGAGAGATGGCTCAGCAGTTAAAAGCATTGGCTGCTCTTCCAGAGGCTCCAGGGTTGATTTCCAGCACCCACACCGCATCTCATGACTCTTCATAACTCCAGCTCTAGGGAATCTGAGTTCCTCTTCTGACTCTTGAGGATATGAGAATAGATTTATAGAAAACTGACTTCTTCAACCTGACAGAATTGCTATTAAAAAAAGAGCCCAGCCCATTGCCCATAATCTGGGCAAGTAGTCCTGCATGGTCTAAGAAAGCAGGCTGTGCAAGCCATGGAGAGCAAGCCGATAAACAGATTTTTTTCCCATTGCTAACTGCTTCTGTCCCTTCTTTCGGTTTCCTGCCTTCGGCTCCTGCCCTGGCTCCCTTTGGTGATGGACTGTGATGTGGAACAGAATCTGTAATCGATGCTTTCTTCCTCAAGCTGCTTCTGGTCATGATGTTTTCTCACAGCAACTGTAACTACGATGCGGGTAATGGCCAATAAAAGCCAGGGAGGAGAGTTCTCAAGCACAGCGTAGTTATTTCTTTTATCCTTTAATTTTCTTTATTTGTATGTGTTGGAGTGTTCTGCCTGTGTGTTTACATGTGCATTATATGTGTGCCTGGTGCCCTGGGAGGTCAGAAGAGGGCATCAGACAGCTAGGGGCCACCATGTGGGCGCTGGGAAGCTGGATTCTAGGGAAGGACTAGTGCTCTTGGTTGCTGAACCCGCTCACCAGCCCTGTATTCTATTTCTTAATCGTCTGGCCAATTTCCTGGCCGAGGTGACTGGGAAAATTTTGTACTTTTACGATTTGTGTTCTTTTCAGTGATCATTATACCTCCAATTAAAATCTTACTCGAGCAAAAGTGAAAGAGAAAGAAAGGAAGAGAGCAGGGAAGGGTGGGGAATAAAGAGTGCGGTAAGGAATGGGGCTTGACACTCCTGCCTGATCTCAGGGTGCTGGAACACTCTGGTGTACTCACATGGTTTGGTTAGGAGCAGATGGTTTAAAAGAGGTGCCAGGACTCTGTCCTACCCACCACTGCTCCTGAGGGCTTGGATGTCATCTGCCTTGCCCATACCTCTGCCCACTCTCCCTGGTGGATGAAGATATGAGTGCCAGCCTCCGGATACAGAGCTGGTTAATTTGATCCTCCACCTGGGTATCCTGTGTGTGGGCAGGCTGAGGGAACGTGCAGGTGGCATCTTCGTCGAGTTGCTGACATGGCCTTGACCTCTACGGCGGGTGGCCTTCCCTGTCCGAGCTGGGCTAGTGAGGGAGGGAACAAGTGTGCTGGTCAGAAACAGGGTCCCAGAGGCTGCAGCTGCCCCAGTGTGGTCCCTTTGCCCTTGTCTGGCGCTTGCCCGCATACACTGGACGTGCCAGGACACTGTGAGGGGCATCTCAGGCAAGGCAAGGACAGCCGCACTTCCTAAACTGGCTGCCAAGCCCTGTGGGGCTTCCAGAACATTTGAATGTTTTTGCTTGTTCTTTGTTTATGTCTATCTGGGACAGAATCTATCCTTTCCTGGGCTAGCATTCACTGAGCCCATCTTGATTGAGAGCAGCTGAAGAGGAGGCAGGAGGCTTCTTCCTGGATTTTTCAGCAGCTTTGTGACACTGGGGACATCATGATGCATGCCAGCATCTCTGGTCCCTGTACAGACAAGTGCTCAGCATCCTCGGCTGTCTACTATCACAGCCACGCAGCTATTTAAGGAAATTTTAAAGTGCATTAAATTTTCCAGTGTGAGTGAGCATGCAGGTGCACACACAGAGGCCCGAGGAAGACGTTAAACGTCTTTCTCTATCACTGTCTACCTTATCTCCTGGAGACAAGGTCGCTCGCTGGATCTAGAGCTTACTTTTGGGCTAGGCTGGTAGCCAGCAAAGCCCCAGTGATCCTCCCGTTCCTGCATCTCCGTCCTCAGTGCCGGGGTTACGGGTGTCCAGGGGTGTTTTTACATGGCGATCTGAACTCAGGTCCTCATGCTTGCACAGCGAGCGCTCTTACCCACCGAGCCCTCTCCCAGCCTCTCTTCTTTCTTTATTTTGAGACAGCATCTCACATATTCTAGGCTAGCTTCCAATTTGCTGTGTCGCTGAGTTTAAACTTCTGATCTTTCTTCTTTTACTTCCTGACTGCTGGGATGCCTGGTTATGCAGGGCTGGGAACAACAAGCTTCCTGCGTGCCCTGCAAGTAGTCTGTCCCCTGCCCCTAAAACTCTGTTGTGTTTTGTTTTTTTTTTTTTACAATTTCTGGGCACGTTTCCAAGCTCAGTAGCTCACACGACCCAAGGCAAACTGTACTAAACAGCACAGAGACAGAACATTAGGACAGAAGGTTCTACTGGACAGTACTGGCCCAGGCCCAGCCCAGCTTATATTTTCTTTATTCTACTTTATTTATTTTATCATTATTATTAATGTGTGCGTGCCTCAGTGTGCATGTGTGAGGCAGAGTTTCAGGAGTTGGCCCTCTCCTTCCACTATGGTTCTGGGAATCTAGAAATACTTCCTTTGTTTGTTTGTTTGGTTGTTTTGTTTTGTTTTTTTGAGACAGGGTTTCTTGGTGTACCTTGGCTGTCATCCTGGAACTCACTCTGTAGACCCGGCTGGCCTCTAACTCACAGGGATCCACCTGCCTCTGCCTCCCATGTGCTGGGACTAAAGGTGTGCACCACCACCGCTTGGCATCTATTTCCTTTTTTATTCTGACCGAAGGTCACTCGAGGACCAAGTAGCCAACTGATAAAATTTAGGAAAGGCACTTGATTTTTGTTGCTGTCCACATTTACCACACGTTCCTCCACAGCCCCTTCTGTGGAGTAGCCCTGAGGACAGGGATCTCGGCACACACGCCTGCTGATCCTGGTCTGTAAAACTGGCCATCATGGATGAGAACTTAATTCCGGACAATACTAGCCTCAACCTACTGTCCTCTAGACTTTGTTTACAAGCTCCTATGCGCTGCTACTTAATCCTTCACATAGCCTTCCAGAATAAGTATTGTCAGCCATCTATACCTACAGATGGGACTCAGAGACAGGGAGTTGTTTTCCCAGTGTGTAATTAAGGAAAGCATTGGGCTAGGATTCCAATTCAAGTCTTACTCCAGGCTCTCTAAGGCTACGTCCTAGGCCTGGTCCAAGTGATCAGATGGCCCCCGAGGGCTCTACTTCATGACAGAAATTCTTGATGGGCTCCTGGAGACAGCTGGTGAGTTTGAAAGCAGGGACTAGGGAGAGGAGCCAGGACTGAGAAGACAGGGAAGCCTTTAAACTAAGCTGATGACCTAGGGAGGAGGTGGAGCATGATAGTTAACAGAAAGAGAATCACTTGCCTCATATCTGGGGCAGGTAAGCTGGTCCAAGTTACCTAGTGGACCCATTGGCTTAGGACATTGCCAAGGAGGCCAGTACCAACTTCTTTACCCTCCTCCCCTCTACTCCCATAGGACTTCTTACCTAAAATATTTTCTAACTGAAGGTTACTGTTTGTTGATGTGTGTTCATTTTTTTTTTCTCATTGATGCAGCCTATAAAAGAATGTATTCAACACAGTTTTTCTAGCCTCGACCTGCCCACAGTGCCAACATTTTCCCAGCCTCTCCCAAGAAAGAGTAGGCTATGGAAGAGTACTCATCAGCTTCCTACAAAGCCATCCTGTAAATGCTGTCTAGTTCTATAAGTTTAGTTTAGGCAAGAGGTTGGGTGGCTAATCATCTTGACAGTACTCAGGATAAACTGGGTGTTCCTTGGTACGGCTGGGAAGCAAGGAGTTGGTTACCCTACTGAATGGCTACTATCCAAGAAACCCTGGCTTTCAAAATGATGCTGGTCCATGGACATCAGAAACTGAAGATATTTTTACAAATACTACCAGAGGAGAGGAAAAGTCCTGTGGCCTTCCACAGGACTGTGTTGGTGGTGGCCAGGCAGGGCAAGAAAAACTTTCAGATTGTTGCCATGAGACACCTAAGCACATGGGTTTCAGGGTGATGATGTCATCCTGTCATCCTGTCACTAAAGGGACAGAGACCAGAAGCAAGATGGCCAAAAGATCCTTTGGAAAACCTTGAAAATATGCCACGTTGTGTCGCTACTGTGGCTCTGAGGCCTACAGCCTTTGGAGGCAGACCTGTGGTGAATGTGGCTACCCTACCGAGCATAAGAGAAAGTATAACTGGAGTGCCAAGGCTAAAAAGCAAAACACTACCAGGACTGGGTGGATCAGCACCTACAAATTGTCTATCACAGATTCAGACCTGGATTCCGTGGGCAGCTGTGGCAACATCCAGTTCATCTTGAGAATTTCAACAGTCATAAAATAAATAAATGCTCTGGTTTCAAAAACTAAAACAAACAAAAAGACACAGATGCCAAAGGATTGGAAATTCAAAGCCTTCCCAGGCCACACTGTAACAGAATTCCTGTCTCAAAACAATAATAAAAAGGGTTGGGGTTGGGGTAGGGCTGGAGAGATGGCCCACCTGTTGCAGCCAGGCGGTGGTGGTGCATGCCAATACCTCAGAGGCAGGCAGATCTCTGAGGTGAAGGCCAGCCTGGTCTACAGAGTGAGTTCTAGCACAGCCAGGGCCACACAGAGAAAAAACCCTGTCTCAAAAAGCCAAAGAACCAAAACCTATTCACCTGTGTTCTTGCAGAGGGCCCAGGTTAGGTTCCCAGCACCACAAAGCAGCTCACAAGCAGTTGTAGTTCCAACCCCAGAGGATGTGACAATTTCTTTTGACCTCCACAGCCACCACGGACACATGGTATGTAGAGAAAACACCCATAAGCATAAGTAATTTTTTAAGTTTTAAAGATTTATTTATTTATTTAGTATACAGTGTTCTGCCTGCATGTGTGCCTGCAGGGCAGAAGAGGGCATCAGATTTCATTATAGATGGTTGTGAGCCACCCTGTGGTTGCTGGGAATTGAACTCAGGACTTTTAGGAAGGGCAGCCACTGCTCTTAACCTCTGTCTGAGCCATCTCCCCAACCCATTTTTTTAAGTTTTAAAAAGGGGGTAGGGAGTCATGGGTCTGTAACTCAGTTGAGAGTGTGCTTGCCGAGCACGTGTGAAACAATGGCTTCAATCCCTAGTTGGATATGGTGGTGCATATCTATGACCCCAGCACTCCAGAAGTGGTGGTAGGAAGATCAGAAGTTCAAGGTTATCCTTGGTTATAAATCGAGGTCAAGACCAGCCTAGGATCTATGAGAGCCAATCCTGACAAAAAGAAAAATTCTCAAACATTTGAGAGCTCAGGACCTCTTTCTTAATCAATAATGCACAGTGGCTAAAAATGTGGGGGGGGGGGGCACGGGTGGGGTCACCAGCTTTGGGAGCAAAAAGCCAGGGCTGTGACTATAGTGCTGGAGAGCAACTGTCCTCGGAGGCCCTGGACACGCCGTAGGTCTCAGATGAAGACAGCGCTCGGAGAGAGTGTCTGCCCGCCAGTCAGCAATTTCCTTTCGCTTTCCCCTAGAACAGTGGTTCTCAACCTTCCTAATCCTGCGACCCTTTAGTACAGTTCCTCATGTTGTGGTGACCCTCAACCAAAAAAATTATTTGTGTTGCTACTTCCTAACCGTAACTTTGCTGCCGATGTGAATTATATTATGAATATCTGATAGGAAGGCTATCTGATATGTGACTCCCCCGAACGGTTTCGACCCACAGGTTGAGAACTACTGTCCTAGGAGATGCCGTGCTCTGACTAGGACCAGGGGGAGCATAAACAAATAGGGATGACAGAGTTCACCGGGGGAATTCTGAGGGGCATCCTCTATCACAGGACGTGCTGGAGAGCCAGGGCCAGGCTGGAGGGGAGTTCTCCAGGAGACCGCAGGAGCAGAACCTCTCAGGTCATCCCTCTAGGCTTTGAGCCCCACCTCTACCCCTGTGACTCAGCAACAGCCATCTTGAGGTTTTGCATAGCTTTCCAATTTTCTAGAATCTGATTGGCTTAGTTTGTGCCAGGCTTTTAACATTAGAATGAGAAGTGGATGGTCTTTTGAGAGACACACTGAGAGGTCTAAGGCAGGAACACATCTCATCTATCCAGCAGTGGCAGAAGCAGAGGGGACTCACACACTCGGAGAATAAATTAATGTGCGGGCACGAGAAGAGACCCTCTGTAGCCTCCCACTCCCTTCCTGCTCAGTGCCAGGCTGTGCCTCGGACTTTATTTTGTTCATCTATGAGTGCCTCTGTCAGGGCTTGCCCATGCTGAGGACACTAGGAGTGGGACCATCTGGTTGGCAGAACCACAGAGCCTAGAGGGACAGGTCGGCCCTGGGCCCTGATGCCAAATCCAGAAATCCAGATCTCAGGTAAGGGGGTCAAGATGAAGGGGAAGGAGGTCAGTACTCCCCCAGGTTCTGTACCTGTTTTTCTCCGTTCTGAGTCCTCTGTGTACACCTTGCCTTCATCTCGAACTTTCCACAGAAACTTGGAAGTAAATGGGACCAAGCAAGCCACCAGTTGGTACCTCTTGTTCATTGCAGAGTGGGAAACTGAGACCGAGGAAGATGATGTGTTTATTTCTGACAGGCCTCAGTCTCGGTTGGGGTTCTTCGTTCTGAATGGTAGGAGTCCCCTGTTGCTATGGTGCCATATTAAAGACACCCAACTCTCTGTTTTATTTGTAGACAGCTGTGAGTTGGGAAGATGGATCTGCAGACACTGGCCTGTATGGGGGGTGACCTTATTAGGATTTCCTTATATATTTAGGGATTCTTTGCCTAAAGCCTGACATGTTAATCACTTGCCTCACTGTTGTGATAAAGTACTTGACAAAAATTAATATAAGGAGAGGAGTTTCTTTCTGCACACAGTTCCAGGGCATACAGCCCATCATGGTAAAGAAGCTACAACTGTAGGTGTGTGTGTGTGTGTACGTGTGTGTGTGTGTCACGGCACACAAATGGAGGTCAGAGGACAACTTTGTGGAGTCAGTTCTTTCCTTCCACCATTATGTGGGTTCTGGGGCTCAAACGCTTGTCCCCAGGTTGGTGTGGTTTGCATTACGGACTTGAGCCACCTCACAGCCTAGACAGTGTTCTCACCAGCACCTCCCCGGTGGTAGCTAGCAAGTATTGACTCCTTCTAAATACAGTGACTATGTCCCTTTACTCACCCCATATTTCTTGGTTCCCAGTCTGCACCAGGCACTGGGGATTCTGCTCTCCAGGGCATCACTGCCGACCAGCAGAGGGGGACACACTAACTCTCTGTCTGCCCTGTGTTGGGTAGTTACTGCAAGATAAATGCATCGCACTTGAGCTGCACAGTTCTCCCCGGGCACTCAGAAGGGATTTCTAAAGGAGACATTTGAGCTGGCCCCCAAACAATGGGCAGCCTTGTCCCAGACTGAAAACTCCTTTAAAGGGTCAAGTTGCATAAACTCTGACTCCTCACTTCCCATCTCCTGCAAGCCAGGGACCTGTGCTTGTTCCTAGGGAGCAGCTACTGTTTCTCTGCTTCTCCCACACACCTGATCTGGAACTGGCAGAAAGGTCTTTCGAGTGATGCATGTTTAACACAACTAAACCACATCTGTTTGTCATTGAAGCCTAACGCCCCCAGCTCTGCCAACCACAGTGAGCTGGCCACAGCAAATGTTCCTAACAAGGAAATGTTTGTTTTGGAATCAGACACCTCCCAGACTTGTTTTTATGAGGACCAGACTAACAGGACAGACGCTTTGCACCTCCTGATACAAGTTGAGGGCTACCACAGTACGCAACAATAGCAGGCAGAAAGACAGTCTTAAAAGAGATTATACGATCAAGGAAATGCATGTGTGCCCCACCCCACCCCCGTCGGCCCCACATCAAGGGAATTCTTTCTACATTTTGGGTCTTCCCAAATCCATGCTGTAGCACTTCCTGGCTTCCGCCTTAGAGGAATGGAACCCATCTGGCTTCATGTTGCCTTTGTTCCCTGAGACTTTCTGGACCTGTAGGAAACAGATTCTGAGCTAAGAAAAGTTAACTTGATTTTAGATTTACTAAGTGGAAAAAAAAAAAAAGTGTTGATTTTAAAAAAGGGGAGGGAGGGGCTTTTCTCCAGGAGGGAGACAAGGCTGAGCACTAGGAAGTCAGCTGGCCCAGCAAGGCTAACTGGATATAGATTACCTGTCTGAGAAAACAATGTACAGCAGGAAACCAAAGACTCACACTGCTCCTAGAGTCACCCCTCGGGTGGTAGGCACCAAGGGGGCACCATTCCTGAAGACTTACTGTACAAACACTTACTGTGAACTGTTTAGAAAGTGTGAGCAAGGGGCTGGAGAGATGGGGTCAAGAGAATGTACTGCTTTTCAGAGGAATGGAGTTTGGTTCCCAGCACTCCCTGGGTGGCTCACAACCATCCACAGGAGCTGATGCTCTCCCAACCCCCACAGGCACGACACTCAAATGTACCCAATACACATAACCAGGCCTTCCAACACAGAATTAACAAAATGCCTGCAGAGTGGTTCACGCCTTTGAGACCAGCACTCAGGAAGCAGAGGCAGATCTCTATGAGTCACGGCCAGCCTGCTCCATGTAATGAGTTCTAGGCCAGCCAAGGCTAAAAGTGAGACTCTGTCCCAAAAAACTAAATAATAATAATAAATTAAAAATTTATTTATTTTCTGTACATTTGGTGTTTGGCATACATACATGTCTGTGTGAAGGAGTCAGACCCACTGGAAATTGTGAGCGGCCATGTAGGTGCCGGGAATTGAACCAGAGTCCTCTGGAAGAGCAGCCAATGCTCTTTACCACTGAGCCATCTCTCCAGCCCCTATTTTAAAAAAAAACAAATGTGAAGAAGCAAAAAAATGGGATAAAGGTCACCCTTATTTTCACAGTCTACAAACAGCACTGTTAGTGCCTAAGTGAATCTCCTTCCAGTCCTTTCTATCAAGGAACAAGCCCGTATGATTCTCCCTCAAAAATCAGGTCATACTTATCTGGAAACCTGTGTTTCTTCATTTAGTATTTCCAAACCACCTTTCCACACCAAGAACATTGTTTGGCTTCTATCTTAACATTTTTAACAGCTGCAGACTATTTCTTCCAGAGAATGCATGAAATTTGACTATTATTAGCATGAATGCTATTTCTAGTGTTTGTGTCTAGCAAAACACTAGAATGAGCTTTTTTTTTTTTTTTTTTTTTTTTCCAAATCTTTGCTTGAATAAAATGCAAACACACCATCTCTCTGTGAGTGTTCTGATGCCCCTGTCACAATGATCAGGGATCAGATAGCCAGGTCATCTACACTCTGTGGCCTGACTCCTGCCTTACTGAAGACATCACAAAAATCACTATGAAAAGTAAGACAGGGGGCTGGAGAGATGGCTCAGTGGTTAAGAGCACTGTCTACTCTTCCAAAGGACCTGGGTTCAATTCCCAGCACCCACATGGCAGCTCACAACTGTCTCCATTTCCAAGGGATCTAGCACCTTCACACTGATGCACATAAAATAAATAAATCATTAAAAAAAAAAAGTAAGACAACTGGCAAGTAAAAGTGCTTGCTATGTGAGCATGACAGTCTGCGTCTGATCTCTGGAATCGACAGTGGAAGGAGAGAAGCAGCTCCAAAAGTTGTCCTTGACATTCCTTTCACGTACATGCTCCCACATTGCACACACCACACACACACACTCCACAGAGACGCGTGAAGACAGTTAACCAAATTCTAGGATCTCTCAGAAGCCCGTCAGCTGAGAAGTAAACACTTGCCCTTTCCTTGACCCCCGGCCCCCAGAACTTTGTAGAGCAAGCTGACCTCAGAGGAACAGAGATTAAAGGTGTGTGCCGGTATGTCCGCTACATTTTGCATTCTTTGCTAGCATACCTTCAGAGCATGGACAGAACCTTGTGAGGCCGCCGATCACTGAAGGTGCTTGCAACCAAGGCAAAGCAGATCCAGAACACAACTCACAACCGTAACCTTCTCCTAGGTTTTTATTTATGTTGATTAAAAAAAAATCTTTTTCTATTGTGGGGTCTTTTTGTCTGTGTGTACACTGTGTGTGAGCATGCTTGCCCACGCCTACACATGTGGGGGCCAGAGGTCGACATCAGGTGTCTTGTTTCATATGTGTGTGTCTATGTATGTCACGGCACCCATGGGGAGGTCAGAGAATAGCTTATGGGAAGTTGGTTAGCTCCTCCCACCATGTTAATCTCAGGATCTCCCCAACCCCTCAATCTCTCCCCCACCCCCGTCTCGAGTCCAATGATTGGGCATGACTATGTGGCCAGCCAGCTCCAGGGATCCTCTGGTGGGCCCAGCACTGGGATGGCGTCAGACTTTATAAGCAAATGCTTTTGCTGCTGAGCCATCTCACTTGTTTTTTTTTTTAAAGATTTGTTTATACATATACAATGTTCTGACTGCACGTACACGTATAGGTCAGAAGACTGCATGGGATCTCATCATAGACGGTTGTGAGCCACCATGTGGTTGTGGGAATTGAACTCAGGACCTCTGGAAGAGCAGCCAGTGCCTTAACCTCTGAGCCATCTCTCCAGCACCTCTCGCTAGCCTTTTAAAGGCCTTCTTGGTAAAGTTATTTTGCTAAAGTAATCAGCATCACCTGCCCTACTGCCTGGCATTTAAAGATCTATATCCTGACTGTTTAGGAATGAATTTCCAATGAGATGTTTTGACACTAATTCAGAAACACCAATCACAACATTTAATCATGTTTTCTCAGAATTCAGAGTAAACCCTGGGTTTAAAAACCTTATCACTCAATGCTACAGCTCCAGAGTCCAGAACACATTTGCTGGCCCTGTTCTGAGAGCCCACATGTTCTAAGCTCCTCTCACAAGCACCAACTCATGCATCTCTGATGTTGGGGACACAGGTGGAATCACCACTTCCAAGCACAGCGGCTCTTCTGGGTAGGTGCCTTCAGCAGCCTCTCCAGGCTTCAGCTTTATCCGCTACGAACACTTCTCTAGACAGTTTGGTTCTCACCATACCTTCCCTGAAATCAACATGAATTTGACGAAGTTGTGTTCTCAGATACCTGAAGCCAGACTGACAAGTTCATATGGAGACTAAGAACAAGTTTTAATGCCCTTTAAAGCTATCTATCACAGGCTGGAGAGATGGCAAAGTGGTTAGGAACACTTGCTGCTCTTACAAAGGAATCACTTTAGTTCCTAGTGCCTACATTGGAAGATCCCAACCATCTGTAAATCCAGCTCCAGGGGACCGGATATCCTCTTCTGGACTTCACTAGCACCTGTGCTCACAAATGCATGCACACACACACACACACACACACACACACACACACACACACACTAGGTAACACCTACTGAAGCAAGAACCTGCTGGTGTGGAGACAGACAGTAAAATAATCATGATTAAATAAGTTTTTATTGTCACATTTAACTGCTTCGTCCGATATACACTGTATATTTCAGTATGGCATAAAAATAAGAGTATTTTCCTGAATGTCAAAATCTGAACAGAGGAGATGGTGATGACACTTTAAAAAACTGGAATTCAGACCGTGCGGAAGCTGCTAGTAGGTAGCTGATAAAAGCTGGAACGTACGGCAGATAAAGTGACCCTCAGCATTCAAATCAAACGGCAGTGGTGTGAGCCCAGAAAAACCAGGACAGCTGTTACAATGCAGACCTGGGGCACAACCAAAACAGGGTAGCCCAGCATCTTATTCCTAAGCCTGTATCCACTGTCTGAGACTGGGAGCTGAAGCTCGCAAGTAAACATCGCTATAAAATCAAAAGAATCCTTTGGAACCAGATTTTAAGCCTCTCAATGGCACCTTTACTCTTACACGTTCTAACTTGTCCAGAGAAAGGCAGCTCAGCGCCAACCATCATGGGCTGACAGATGATGCCATAAACAATAGCATCATAAACCTGTGCGCTTCCAGTAGCCCAACATATTGAGAAATGTTTTTTAGTGGTTTCACACATTCTGGGCAAAACCAGAAAACAAGCAGTAATTAAATAAAAGCGTAAGTGCATCCCAATGGTCTCCACACATTTGCATTTTCCCCAAATGGCAACTTTAAAAAAAAAAAAAAAAGGTAAGGTTACTCAGACTTGCAGTGGGTCTTTCTTCAGGATCCCTGGGTATCTGTCTTTCCTCCACAAGCCTTGCCCGGGAGCTGCCAGAACTAAGCGCATTACACCCTTTACCCAGAGCTCAGCTAAGTCCGCTGTGTGCGGCACCACAGACTCAGGCCTGGCGCCTCCTTTCTGCTATCCACTGTTGTGCGGCCTCCCTCAGAGGCTCCAAAACAGAGGCCAACCATGTTGCTGCAGTGCCGTCGCTGCCGAATACCAAAAAACAAGGAACTGACCTCAGGACACTGATCTGGACGAGTACTCACCGGGGATTAGTATTTCTACATTTTTAAAAAAGGCAACCATTTTAAGTGACAATACGCATCAGGCTAGTAGAAAAACATTGAAACAAAGCTCTCTTTTCCCATCTTACAAAGCCATGCAGATGAGAGAAGGAATGTCTGACTTGTTCCAATTAGGCTTCTTGGAATTAACAAAATTTCTTTTCTGGCAAAGATGAATTTGGCTCATCATAGAAAGTTCTTTGAAGGCTGCTGCTAAACTCGTTTCCCTTTGAAAAAGCAAACTTCAAGGCATGATAGTGCAGAGGTAAGTTTCTGACTTAGAGAGTATTACAGACTAATTGTGCTTAGTCTCTGATCTCCAATTTATCTTAAAGAACAGGCTACACCGAGGAGCTTCACTCTGCCTAAATTTACTAGTACATCCATAAATCGCACCAGAATTAGGACAATTTGATTATCATAATGATTCTGTTGTGAACCTGTGCACTGCTCCCAGAGGTGAGGACCAGCACACAGAGGATTCCAGGAGTTCTGTGCACAGGATGCCCCACTCAGGAGCCACGGCATCTGAGAAAGCAGTTTTCCCCCCAGAGTAAGTCCTCAACAAACACTCAATAAGCCATTAAGAAAAGCAGTGCCAAGTGGAGAGTATCATTTGTTTACTTAAATCTGGGAGGTCTGAGTGTTCCTGGGGTCCTCACTGGGATGTGTCACGGGCTGTGAATTCTTTGAATGTGAGTATTCGCTATGAGGGGACTCTGCAGGGTCAATCAAATTTTCATAATCACTGTCATCTGACTCCTCTCCACTGTCCCCAGCTGCACTCTGGGTAGGAAGAAGATCTGCTCCACTTCCAGTGAACTTGAGTCCAGCACTGGTGGAAGCGTAGTTGGAAGAGCCCACAGCCTGAGGCCGAGGCATGAAGACACTCCTTTCCATGCGAGAGTGGCTCAGAGTACTCTCTTGATTGTTTGGGTGGAAATCAGAATAAGGGGGAGGAGGATCAGAGGGCTCCGGGTCTGCTAGAGTACTTCTCCCTTCAGCTGAAAACCCAGAATAGGACATCCGGGGGCTGAATGCAGGCTCCAGACTTTCGGATGGCATCTGTCTGCTTAACAGGGCCTGCTGCAATCCTGCACAGAAACAAGAAGAATGTTTTAACAAGTTCCATATCTTCATAGCTTTTTACCCTTACTCGTTAAATGGTCAACCTGAACATTCAGGAAATGAGCAGCCATGCTGTGAACTGATGGTTGCTGATATCTTAAAAAAAAAAAAGATTTCTCTATACATTAATTTTTTTACATATCGAGTATTAGGCCAACCATAGTTATACAGTGAGACCCTGTTTCAAAAAACAAAAACAAACAAAAAAGAAACCAGAGTTGAAAATTCAGGCAATCTGATTAGAAGTGCAGCCTCAAGATGCAGAACGTAAGTTTGTCACTCCAGATTTAGGGCTAAAAAAGCCTTGGGACTACCAGCTGATACTGAAAGCCACTCTCAATACCTTTACAAGTCACACGAACATGGAACATTCCTAAACAGTATCCTATCAAAGGCCGTATTGCTTTTCTTTTAAAGTGTACTTGTGTCTGTTCCTAACATTTTCATAAAAGTGCCCAGGGAAGCCAGAAGAGGGCGCTGGATGCTCTGGAACTGGATTCACATGCAGTTGTGAACTGGCTTCTGTGGGTTCTGGGAACCAAACTTAGTCCCCTGAACAAGCAGCAATATCTCTTAACCCCTAAACCATCTTTCTAGCCCCCAAGCATTTGGTTGTGAGAAACAGGTGATACTGTTAATACATGAAAAAAACCTGTACCAAATTTCTTAGATCTGCTCTAATTTCTGCTTCAGCTTTTCTCTTTGGTCCTCTTGTTTCTGTTTTGGAAACTTGAGGAATTCCATGAAAATAGCACTTCTCATTAGGAAATGCTTAATAACAAGGGAATGCCCTCCTTCCTTCATGTGAACCTGGTACTTGCTTAGTATAGGATTCATGGCAAACTGAAGATAGAGCTTGCCTAACATGCACAAAGCCTAGGATTCAGTCCCCAGCACTACTCAAAATGTGGTGGCTCTTCCTAGCACTTGGAGGAAAAATCAGAATCAGAAGTTCTAGGTCTTCAGCTACAGAGAAAGTTTAAGGCCAGTCTGGGCTATATGACACCCTTCCTCAGGAAAGAGTTTTCCAAATGGACTTGCGCCTTTTAATGGATAATTTGATAATAAAGTAACAAATATTTTAACCAGGTAGCAAGACCTGTAATCCTAGCCACACTGAGGTAGGCACGGTGGCACATGACTTTAATTCCAGTAGAGGCAGGTGGATCTCTTTTAGTTTGAGGCCAGCTAGGGCTAAAGAGGAGAATTCCAGGACAGCCAGGGCTATACAGAGAAATCTTGCCTCTAAAAACAAACAAAAAATTCTACTTTGGAGACTGGGGCAGGAGGGTCACAAGTTTGAGGTCTGCCTGGACCATATAGCAAGTTCAAAGCCTACCTGGAAAGCTTATGAACACTTTCTCAAAAATTAAAAGTAGAGCCAGTGAGTTGGTACAGTGAATTAGAGCCCTGGTTTTCAAACCTGACAACCTGAGTTCAATTCCTGGGGCCCGCAGAGTGGAAGAAGAGAACCAACTCCTACAAACTGACCTCCCACTGGTACTCAAAATAAATTAATTAAAAAATAAATAGATATATGAATGAATAGATGGATGGATGGATGGATGGATGAACAGAAACAAAAAATAAACAACAACAAAAAAGTAAAGCCGGGCACAGTAAGCAGATGACTTTAATCCCAACACTCAGGAGGTAGAGCCACGTGGATCCCATAGAAAAAAAATCCTGATCAAGCATGGTAGCATACACCTGTAATCCTAGTGCTTAGGAGGCTTTGGGGTGTGGTGTGGTGTGGTGTGGTGGGGCAAATCTCAAGTTAGAGGCCAGCCTGGTATACATAGTGAATTTCAAGCCTACCAGGGATAGTGAGACAGTGTATAAATACAAAAAAAGGGGTCAGAGTGTAGCTCCCTGGTGGAGTTTGTCCTTAGGTTGTGGGAAACTCTCTGTTCAATCCACAGTGTCCCACCCTACTGAACAAAGCCACTCCCTGATACTGATGGTAGATCCATCAGCTTACTTCTTTCTTGTTCCTTTTCATTTTTCTTCTGAGTGATTTGTCTTCTTAATTTGTTCACTTCTGCCTGACAAGATTCAACAACTCGCTCACTCTTTTCTACATCTGCACAGACTGCCTGAGGGGGAAAAAAAAAACACAAGAAGAAAGGTTAGTTTCAACCCCAGGCAGAAAGTAACCTACAGATTTAGCCTCTTACAATCCCAGGAAAACAGCACAGTAATGGAGAGATGGCTCAGCAGTTGGGAGCACTCTTCCAGAGAACCCAGCAGGCCCACAAGCACAGGGGGGTCCAGTTACGAGGGATCCACGCCTTATTTTGGCCTCCAAGGTCGACAGGCACTGAAGTCATAAAAGCTAAATACAGACAAAAGGCAGAGCAGTCTTGAGTGTTCATGAAAGCAGACTATGTCTCCCACTCCCCTTTGTACAGCCCAGGTTGGCCTCTAACTCAAGATCTGACACCACAGCCTCTTGAGCACTAGGATTACAAGTGTATGCCACCATGCCTGATCAGGATTGCTCTTCTTCTCTGTGTGTTTATATGCAATGTGTTCGTGCAGGCGAACAGGTACACATGCGTGTGGGAGCCAGAAGTCAACCTTCAGTGTCTTTCCTCAAGAACCACCCACCAATTAAAATTTTTACAAATGTCTGCTTTGGGGTGCACACGTTAAGACGATGGCATCAGGTGTCTCCCTTTATCATCCTCTGCCTTATTCCTCTGAAAAAGTGTCTCTCCTTAACAGGGAACTCATGAGGTTTTCTGGCCAGACTGGAAGCTAGCAAGCTTCTGATCCTGCCTCTTGCCACTCAGGGCTAAGGTTATACACATGCACAGGACCATGCCCACCTTGTCACATGGACTCTGGGATCTGAACTCTAGGCCTCACACTAAACAGCAAACTCCCTAACCACTGAGCCACTTCTCCAACTTGTGTTTTTTTTTTTTTTTTTTTTGTTGAAGGCTGTGTCCTGAAAGCTATATTATATTAATCAACACAATGAAGATTAGTTTTAAAATTTTAGTTTTGAAATATTATCATTAGGGGCTAGAGAGATAGCTCACTGTTTAAAAGCATGGCTCCTCTTGCAGAGGACTGAGTTTGGTTCCTAGTACCCATGTTAGGTGACTCATAACTGCCTGTAATTTGAGCTCAGTAGAATTGTCTGGCCTGTGTGGGTACTTGCATTTGCCTGCACATACTCCACATACATACTTAATAAGTTAAAAAAGTTAATAAGTGCAGAATTAGCATGTATATGTATGACAGTGTGTGTGTGTGTGTGTGTCATGACCACATGTGGAGGTCAGAGGGAATCTTAGTGGCGTCAGTTTTCTCCTTTTCCCTTTAAGTGGGTTCTCGGGATCAAACTCAAGCCCCAGGGAATCCGATGGCTTTTTCTGGCCTCCACGGGCATTGCATGCATATGGCACACATTCATACACACAAGCAAAACATCCATATATGTAGGTGATACATCTATAGATATAAAATTAGAAAAAACACAAGACAGATTTATTTAATGGAAAATAATTATGATAAGGGAAATCTGGACAGAAAGTAAGTTTCAGAGTTGAGGTTGGAAAATGTGTAATTCAGCTGCCAAGAACCACTCTGCGAGAGGGCATTCTTTAATCAGCAAGGTAATGTGTGACACCATTTAGAAGTCGTTTGGCTAGTGCTAACAGTCTGAAAGGTCATAGTCATGAATTCAGGACAAAAACCTGTTTCCCACTGCACATCCCTCCCATAGCAGGAATCCCAGAAACTTCCAGAAGTTTGGCATCGTGAGTGTGACTAGCATTCCCTCCACTTCTAAGGGTGTGGTGAACGCAGGCCCTGGAAACTGCCCTGCCCTGCCCTGCTTTGTCCTCTTAGAGAGGCTTTCCCCATTTCAGATGCTACCTTCACTCCTTCTCCCTCTATTCTTTGGGCTCTCCCCTAGGCCTAGGGGAGTTCCAATGTTGCCACTTTTCTTCTTCTCAAACTTAAGTGCAGTGGGAAGTACTGACAGCTAAACACTGACAGTTGGAGGAGGTGCCAAGTATTTGTCGTGTGATTGACTAGGAAGAAACAGATTCTACTGTAATCCTCCCACCCCACAGTGGCAGCAGGGGCCAAAATGAACCAACAAGATAAAAAGATTGGACTGTCAGCTTTGACACTCTCTCCCCGTAGAATATAACTGACAGAGATACTGCATCCTTGGCACACCTCTTCAGGCTCATTTTTGAAGATACACTCCCAGAAAAAGCATGACTGCAAAGGGGTTCCGAGTGTTCTAAGCAGCAGCCCTAGTAAGTAATGCAGTGCCTCTCCCTTGGCACATGAGGCAGGGCTTGGAGGTTGACATCTGACATTATCTTAGCAAGGTCTGTTCTGGCTTTTGAACCACTGCTCATTCATTTGTCAGTTATATATATTAAAAAAGAAAAGCAGTATTTGAACAATGTGAACAAGTTGGAAATATCAGTTACCTGTACTTTCTCCTGAAGTGCGTTATAAACCTGATAAATTGCCCTGATGTCCTTCATGACGCCATCCTTGTCAAAAAAGTCAGTACTAGAAGACAGAAAAAGAGATCAGTCTTATTTAATTTTTTTTAACATTTATTTATTATTTATACAGTGTTCTGCCTACACCAGAAGAGGGCACCAGATCTCACTATAGATGGTTATAAGCCATGTGGTTGCTGGAAATTGAACTCAGGACCTTTGGAAGAACAACCAGTGTTCTTAACCTCTGAGCCTTCTCTCCAGCTCAAAGAGGTCAGTTATTAAAATCGCCATGAACATGAGAGGCATTTTTGTTATCACTTCTACCATACAGTTTTAATTACATACTGTGACTCAAAAGTCACAACATCTAAGCAATAAAGTGCTCATTCCACTAGTTATAAAAAAAAAATAAAAAATGTCACTAATTAAAAACAACATTTTTCAGTGACTATACCGATTTTTCTTTTTTTTTTTAAGACAGGATCTTTCAGCCAGGTGTAGTGATACACGCCTGTAATCTCAGTACTCAGGGAGGCTGAGGCAGGTGGATCTCTGTGAGTTCGAGGTCAGCTTGGTCTTGAAATCGAGTCCAGGACAGCCAAGACTACATAGAGAAACCCTGTCTCAAAACCAAAAACAAACAAAACAAAAAAAGGCAAGGTCTTTCTATGCAGCCCTGGCTGGCCTAAAACTATGAAGTTCCCTTTGGCGTGGAACTCATAAAAACCCACCCACTCTGACTCCTAATTACTAGGATTAAAGGTGTGAGCAGCCACATCTGGCTGTTTTTCTTTTTAAACCTGAGGAAAGCAGCTGGAGAGGTTATAAGCTCATTATAAGCACTCTCTGCCCTTGCAGAGGACCTGGGCTTGGCTCCCAGCAGCCACACGCAAATCAGAGCATCTGCAACTCTAGTTCAGGAGGTCAGGTGCTCTCCGCTGCTCTCCTCAGGCGCCGTACACACAGCACACACACATACACCCCGGCAAACATTTACATGCATAAAATAAAATTTAAAAATAAATGAAACCTGAGGGAAGATGCAGTAAAATTATCTTTTCAATAAGAATAAAAAACTTAATACTTCCACGGATTCTTTTATATGTGTGTATGTGCAGTGCTTGCATGTGCGCGCGCGCATGTGTGTGTGTGTGTAAAGGTGCACATGCATGTTTGTTGATGTGTGTACAAGTGTGCTTTAACATGCATGCTTGTGTAGGGGCCAGAGGTCAACTTGTTGTTTGAGACAGAGTGTCTCACAGAACATGGGGTGCTCAATTTTGGCTGTTTTGCTGGCTAATCAGCATATCCCAAGCACCTTGCCTGTTTGTGTGCTCCTAGTGCAGGAGTTATCAATGTGATATACCCAGTCCAGCCTCTTACTTGTAACTAATTAATTTGTTTTATGAGTATAAATGTTTTATTTGCATGCATGTCTGTGAACCACATATATGCCTAGTACCTGCAGAATCCAGAAGTGGGCACTGGATCCAATAACTGCGAGCCACCATGTTGATGTGGAAATAAAACCCAGGTCCTCTGCAAGAGCAACCAGTGCTCTCTACCACCGAGCCTCCTTTCTCCAGCCTCCTACCCAGCTTTTTTACATGATGAGACTCCAAACTCAGGTCTCATGCTCACACATCAAGTACTTAATCCCCACTGAACTAACTCTCCAGCCTCAGTGTTTTAGATCAATTTTTAAGATAGGGCTTCACATGTAGCCCAGGCTAGCCTGGAACTCAACAGAAGTCTGTTGTCTCTGCTTCCTGGGTGCTGGGTTTTAAAAAGTATGTGCTACCATGCCCTACAGAGCAGGTTTGTTTTGCTGTGGCTTTTGTTGTTGTTGCTGCTGCGGTTTTGTTTTGTATGAGGAAGGAAGCTTACTCTGTAAGCTGGCCTTGAGCTTATGATCAACACCTGTTTCAGCCTCTTCAGTGATGTGACTGCAGGTGTGAGTTGCCACACTCAGCTTCAGGGATCATTTCTATAGTTTATTAAGATTATTAAGAATGAATTGTGGTGTATGGTGGTGGGGGTCTAGACAACAGTCTGTTCCCTTCAATTTCTTTTCTTTTTTTTTAAAGGCTTTATTTTTATTTTAACGTACACTGGTGTCTGGCTGCATGTACATGTATGTGAGGGTGTCAGGTCTCCCGGAACAGGAGTTACACAGACAGTTGTGAGCTGCCATGTGAGTGCTGGGAACTGAACCCAGGTCCTCTGGAAGAGCAGTCAGTGCTCTTAACTGCTGAACCATCTCTCCAGCCCATTTTCTTCAATTTTAGTTAAAACTAACTTGATTTTACATTTCTCCTTGCACTTTGAAAAGTATCGACAAAGGAAATGCTGTTGACAAAAGAACTCACTTTACCTTTCAACTTACCCATGCTCTTTAATGACTTTGGCATAACTTTGAGAGGTGTTTGGCACTGAAGACACTTTGTACTCTTGCTGGCTAGTATTGCCTAGATTGGGAATAGCAAGCGATATCCTTTGATTATACCTATGGGGAGAATTGAGAAAAACAGCATGTAATAAGTACATTTCTTGTTTGTCTGAGGCAGGGTCTCAGCCTAAGCTGGGTACAAATGCTCACTCTGCCTGTTTCAGCCTCCCATGTGCTGGGATTACAGACTTATGCCACCATACTTGGCTCTACTGCTGTGTTGCCTATTAAGTGCTGAACTCAAGGGCTCAAATACTTTGATCACCTCGGAACATCACTGCTGGGTTTACAGTTATGTATCATTATTCCCAGTTTAAAAAGTATCCCTTAAGAATTGGGATTGACAAGTTTGATTCCCAACATCCACATGATGGCTCACTATCATCTGTGACTCCAGTTCCAGTTCCAACATTCTCTTCTGGTCTTTGCCAGCATCAGGCACATATGTGGTATACAAAACAAACAAACAAACAAAAAAACATGCAGGCAAAACACTCATATACAGAATATTTTTAAAAAAATTTAAGGAATTGGGATTGGTGGCTGTGGATGCAGCTCAGTAGGCAGAGAACTTGCCTAGAGTGCCCAAAGCCCTCGGCTCAATACTGAGCACCACATAAAGCAGGCATGGTGGCACACATCTGTCATCTTGGCATTCCTTAGGAGGTAAAGGCAGGAGAATCAGAAGTTCAAAGTCATTCTGAGCTATACAAACTAGTTCTGATCTACATGGTGAGTACTAGGCCTGTCAGGGATCTACAGAGAGGCCCTATCTCAAAAAAGCAAACAGCAAACCCAGGAGGCTCACAACAAGTTCAAGGCTGTCCTAGTCTACATTGCAAATTCCAGGTCATCTGGACTACAGAGCAAGACCCTGCCTCAAAAACAACAGCAAAGGATTAGGCTTTGTGTCTCCAACACTGGTAAGCTAACACAAAGGCCTATGACCACCTATGATGCATCATTAGCAACTTCCCTTCCCTTAAAGCAGAAACTCTGCTGCACACTCCTTGAGGGCAGGGGCTATGGCTCATACATTATGTGCATGACAGTGACTGACAAATCCTAAAGAAATACCCAGGAGATAACTAATGAAATCCTAGAAATAGTTACTTATTTTCACTGATGTTGACTACTGATCCTATGAGCACATTTCAAAAGAGAAAACTTTTTGCAACTCTCAAGCAGAAAACATGGTCACATAATTTTTTTGTTTGTTTGTTTTTCTTTAACAAGGTCACAATGCAAAACTCTCATCACTAATAATGGATCATTTTTATAATTTCTGTCTTTGCATTGTGTGTTCTAAAGTTACAATTAGACTCAAAAGTAGCAAAACTATTTTTGTATGAAGGGCCATGAAGTAGCAAATGAAGTGTCTACTTGTAAGAAAAACAAACATGTCTAAATGATGCTTATTGATCCCCAAACCACTTCAATTCATTTAACTGGCAAGCAAGCCTCAGGGGATGCACTTGTTTCTGAACCCCAGCTGGCTGGGGTTACAGATGCAGGTTGCCATGCCCAACTTTTACATACGTGCTAGAGAGCCAAACTCCGGTCCTCAGGCTTGCTTTACCCACTGAGCCCTCCCTTCAGGCCTGGTATCTTTGTTTTTCTGTGGAGCTGGTGGGAAGCTTTCTTTTACCTGCGGTTTGGTCTAAAGAGAACATATTCTAAAGCGTGAGTAGAATTGTTGGCGGTAGAGATGAAACTGAAGAGAAGGAAGACAAGGTCTGGCACACCAAGGATTCGGGTGAGCTGCTTGTGGATGACCTGCTCTCTGTAGGACATCTGTTGCTGGGTGTTTCTCCGGAATCTGTACCACCCGATAACTTTCTGCAACAAAAACAGAAGACAGGAAAGTATTGAGAGCTTATTTAATTCAGAATGCATCCAAACCAACACCTGCAAACAAATGTTCATAACCACTTTAAACTGGGTAGCTCAGAACTAAAAAGAACCTTTCTGTCAACAAGTGAATGGATAAACTGGGTAAACTGTGGTCCATCTGTACACTGGAATCATATGCAGTTGAAAAAATCATATGCAGTTATTTTGAGGGAGTCTCAAATTTTTTTTGAGACTCCCTCAAAATAACTATGCTCAGTGAAAAAGGCCAGATGTAAGGGTGTGGAGAATATATGCTAAAGAATTTTATTAGTATAAAATTCTGGAAAATGAATCTATAGTGACATATAGCCTAGCTTCTTACACTGTGCTGTGACTCCATACAGGGCCATGTAACTGAATGTGAGGTTAACAAAATTGACAACAGCAAAACGTTTCTAAATGTGAAATGACCAAAAATTAATTCAAAATCAAATCCATAGGGCTGGTAAGATGGCTCACCAGGTAAAGGTACTTGCTGCCAAAGCTGCTGAGCTGAGTGTGATATCAAGAATATATACAGTAGAAGGAAGAACTGACTCAAGCAGGTTACCCTCTGAACTCCACATCTGTGATATGTCACAAAATGAGCGCATGATGAGTGTGTGACACCGGGAAACACACATACGGTGATTCTGAAATGTCCGTGGCTGCGCTCAGCAAGGCTGCACCGCGAGGCCTCAGTGCAGCCTGGGTCTAAGCACGGCACGTGCATTGCACGTGCAGCACACCATGCCAGCAGTGCTGCCGGAGGACCTCAGCTCCGTTCCAGGCTGGACTCGGCCACGAGCTGCAGACCAAGCTTTTAGCTCTGATAAAAAGGGGGAAAAAAGAACATTTTCTACTACCATTTCTCAGTGCATAAATATCAAATTAGTGCGTCTTTGAACTGGACTGCATTAAACGCTTTTTTAATTTTTAATTGCTGACTTGGGCTTAATTTAATAAAAACCACTGAATAAATATTTGTAATATTTTATAATGCTATTTTGCACAGTCATATAAAGTTGCTTTTCCAGCCTTAATGATTACAAAACCTAAGTATCAATTAACTTGAAATGTACTGAAGATTCCTATTCCCCACAGTATCAAATATCTAGCAAGATTTAATTCTTTTTCTTATTTGGTTATTTGAGACAGGGTTTTTCTGTGAAGTCCTGGCTGTCCTGGAACTCATTATATAGACCACACCAGGCTGGCCTTGAACCCAGAGATCCACCTGCTGGGAACCAAACCCCCACCTTCCGCAAAAGCAGTAAGCAGTCTCAAACTGCTGAGCTCTCTCCACCTTCCATTCAGTTTGTGTGTGGGCTCTGGGAACCTGAAGTCCTGTCCTCAGACTTGCAAGGCACACACCTTACCTAGCGAACTCCCTACCCAATATGGGATTTTATAGAAAAAAAAGGGGGGGTTCAATTCTCAATCTTAACATTTTAAGTATTCTTTGTAGGAAGCACACTCTTTTGAAATAAAGGTTTAATTTCATGACTTTCCTGGGTGCCTTATTTGCGTGGATCCAAATAAAAATAAACTATAAAGCTTTTATTGTCATCCAAAAATTATAGCTTTTGGAAAAAAAAAATCTTAGCTGACTGGTGGTGACACACACCTTTAATCCCAGTACTCAGGAGGCAGAGGCAGGTGGATCTCTGAGTTAGAGGCCAGCCTGGTCTACTGAGTGAGTTCCAGAATAGCCAGGGCGACATAGAGAAACCCTGTCTTGAAAAATCAAAACCCAAACCGAAAAACCAAACCTTTAAAGAGCTCCTTCAAGATGGTTTTCTGTGCATTTGAACTCTTCATTCAAACTATATCAAGCTACATATAATACTGCTTTCTCCTGAAACTACTTCAGTAGTAGGATGCTAGAGGTTTAAGTATAATTTTATACTATAATTTTAAGTATAATTTTACCCTCAAAAAATGAAGTCACGGCACTTCCTACCAAGCCTGAGGACCTGAGTTTAATTTCTGGAGGCCACATGATTTAGGGAACTGCTCTCACAAGCTGTCCTCTGAACTACACACTTGTTATGGTTCTTGCATATGCAAGCGTAGAATGTGCACACACACCAAATAAATAAGTGTAAAAACAAACACAAGCTAACCTGCTGTTTTCAGGAATATACCTTAGAGATCTGTTACTGCATGAGGACTTCCCCTGTTCCTTCTTCTTAATATTATTTTTGTATGGGTGTTTTACCTGCATATATTTTGTGTGTTACATGTGTGTCTGGTGCCCTTCAACACCAGAGGGAGGTGCTGGATCCCCCGGAACTGAAATTTAAAATGGCTGTAAATCATTATGTGGGTACTCGTGATAGAACCTGGGTCTTCTAGAAGAACAGCCTGTCCTCTTGATGGCTAAGCTAGCTACCTCTCTAGCTGCTTGCCCATTCTTTTAAATGGATGTTTTAAGTTCCACAGTGTGAGGTATAAATGTAATCAACCTGATCTAATCATTCCCTGCAGGTGGCTATATAGATGGCATTTGAAAGGGTGAAACAACAAATATCTTGTTACATGGAATCATGACAGTAGATTTTGATATAAGCCTTTGCTCAAATCATTAATCACTAGAGTCTTAAGCAAATTATTTGAGTAGCTGAAAGCGTCAAATGAGTGATCTGTCTCACATGCTACAGCAGGAGTATGTCAATACACAGTAAGGATTTAGAACACAGCCTGTTGAGGTTAAAGGTTCAATAAGCCCAGCTTTTAGTAAAATTCTTTTCTTGGGTCAGGCTTCTAAAGCCAGGAGTACATACTCAAAATTGTTACTGTAAACACTCTTCTTGGGGATGAAGTAGCTAGGTTGGTAAAATGCTTATTCTAGCATGCACCAAACTCTGGGGTAGAGCTTCAGAATGGCATAAACCAGGTGTTGTGGCTCATGCCTGTAATCCCAGCACTCGGATGGCTCGGAGAATTAGAAGCTCAAGGTCATTCTTAGCTACACAGCAAGTTCAAACCCAGCTTGGACTGGATGTTGAGACGTCAAGCCCTTTCTCAACAAACAAGCCAAATCCTGTATTAATTTCACCCAACAACCACTCCCTCCTCATCCCCACCATGTTGTCAGTGCTTCTAATATTGTGCCAACATGATGGGCCAAAAATGGCACCTCATTTGGATGTGTTTTTAGATGAGGCAGAGTTCCTTTCATGCATGTCCTGGCTATTATAAACTTCTTTTTATATCTTATAACTTGCCTGTTCTTTTTTGTTGTTCTTTGTTTGTTTAATTTCTTCCCTCCTTTTTAAAGAAATATTTGTGTGGGGCTGGGGAGATGGCTCAGAGGTTAGGAACATTCGATGTTCTTCCAAAGGTCCTGAGTTCAATTCCTAGCAACCACATGGTGGCTCATAACCATCTATAGCAAGATCTGGTGTTCAGACACAATGTTACATAAGTAATAAATAAATCTTTAAAAATATTGTGTAGAGGGGTTAATGGGATGGCACAGTAGGTAAAGTGCTAGCTGTGCAAGCCATGCATCCCAATCCCTGGAACCTATGTGTGGTGGTTTGAATGAGTCTCACACATTTGAATACTTAGTCCCCAGTAGTTGGTGTGCTGTCTGGGAAGGCTTAGCGGGTATGCGGCCTTGCTGTAGGAAGTATAGCCTGAAAAAAGTTCCAGGTGGATAGAGCCCAACAGTGTTTCTTAGCTGGACAGGAGGTGGCCCCTTTTTTGTTTTGTTTGTTTTTCGAGACAGGGTTTCTCTGTATAGCCTTGGCTGTGCTCTAACTCACAGAGATCCGCCTGCCTCTGCCTCCTCCAGTGTTGGGATTAGAGGAGTGTGCCACTATTCCTGGCTGGGAGATGGTTCCTTTAAGAAGGAGTGGGGAAACCAGAGAGGCTGATTGTGGAGGTTTGGCTCCTCTTCTAGAGGCCCTGCAGAGCAGCAGGACCTGGCTGCCAGGTGTGAGCTGGGTGCAGAAGCCACAGTGTACTTCACAGGCACAGGACCTGGAGACTGCAGTTTTCCTGACCCAATGTGGCAGGGTGGGATGGTTGAAGTATAGTGGGTTGGAAAGGCTTGGCATGGGCTAGCAGAGTGCTGCAGCCAGAGTCAAGTGGAGGGCTAGACCAACCTGAGGGGAGTAGAGCCAGCTACCACTGTTAAGTGCTAAGCTGAACAGCAGAAGAAGCACCAGAGATACAGAAGAAATCCAAGTCTAGACTGAAAAGCTGAAGTCCCAAACTTCTAAAAGGGTAATGTACTAAATCTGAAGACCGAGAAAGAAAAAAGAAATTAGGTATAAATAATCATAGAAAGAAATAGTTTGAAAATAATAAAGTGAAGTCCTTAAAGAGAAAGTTAAGTAAAATAAAAAGAATAACCAACATAAGGATGGGAAATAACACAGGGATTTGGATCCTATATAGTGCTACCTTAGATGGTTTAAAATAGAAACAAACAAAAAAGAAATTACTTAACTGATATTGGCTCAATACTGCTTATGATTGCTATCATTCTGGTATGTCATATATTATTCTTAATATCCAAAGCAGCTTTCTGTGCCCTCTTAAAAAAGCTTTCAGAGATACAGAAAAAAGAAAAAATATGAAAAGTGGATTGATAAGAGACAAGCCTTAGAAAAAAATAAGACTTAAAAATAAAAATGAGATACTCAGACAGAAACAGAGGAATTAAGACAAGGGCCTACCATGCCACTGTATAATGAAATTAAAGAAGGTCAGTCAAAAGTTGTTAGAAAACCAACCTAGCTTATCTGGTTACTATATGACAAATACCAGCAGAAGATAGGCACCCCCAAGGTTATGAAGAATTTGGATGGTATCCTGTAGAAATGCTAGAGTTCAAAAAAATTTAAGCCCAGTGTGGTGGCGCACACCTTTACTCCCCTCAGGGAGGCAGAAGCAGGTATGAGTTTGAGGCCAGCCTGGTCTATTAGGTGAGTCCAGCACAGTCAAAGCTACACAGAGAAGCCCTGTCTCAAAAAAACAAAAGAAGAAAAAATGAATTTTTTTAAAGCCATAATTTCATATGGTATGCATTTGCTATTTGTGAAGCAGATATTAAATTCTTGGGTGATTCAAAATAGAGTAATCCCCCAAGACTGGAAAGATATGACAAAAGCAGAATTAGAAGCTGGTCTTCAGTTACAATGGTGATCATGGTGGAATGAATAAGCCAAGGAGATAGAACTGAAATATGGGACTAGAGGTATCAATATTTGCTAAGAGCACTTTCTAGGTGAAGATCAATATGCTGAGGTACAAATGCAGGTTGGGTATGACAATGCCACCTTGGTGCTGTGTCGTATGGCAGGTTTAAGTCCTTGGTTGAAGAAACAGGAAAAAGGTCTGAACTGTTTACTAAAATTATACAAGGTCCAAAGGAAGCATTCACTGACTTCTTACCAAGATTGACTTCAGCTGTAAATACAAGAGTATCAGATTCAAAAGCTAGGCAAGTATTAATTGAATCTTTAGCTTTCAAATATGCTAATTCTGCATGCAAAAAGGTGATTAGGCCTCTAAAGGCAAGATCAGCACCAATAGATGAATGGATTAGAAATATGGCTGATAATGGAGCTCATACTTATGATGCAATTTTTAATAGGAAAAATAATCTCTAAAGGCTTTTAAGAACAAACTGTCTTAACTGTCTTACCACCTTGGCTGTGATAAGCAAGGTCATTTCAAAATGCATTGTAGGCAGAGCCAAGCTAATTCTGAAAGAAGGCCTGAGCCTTCTGGAACATGCAAAAGGTGTGGCAAAGGCTAGCATTGGACTAATGAATGCAGATCAACAAGGGACAAACAAGGTAACCCCTTGTCAAAAAATGCCCTAGGGGGCCTTTTGCAGGCTCTGATATCAAATTCAATCTGGCCATTTCTGGTCAGCAGCAGAGAAACTCATCTGAAAAGCAATTCAACAGCCCTGCTCTGGATATATCCGTTAATAACCCAGATGTCAAAGTCAGAGCAGCTTCAGTAGATAAAAAAGAAAAGTCAGGAGTAACCAGAAAACAAGTATTTTGGCAAGCTGCTACAGATGATCAGAGGCCAAAACTAAAATATATTTATAAATGATATTGAAATTGAAAGCTTGGTAGACACAGGAGCAGATGTAAAGACAATATCATCAAAATCCTGGCCTCCAGACTGGCTTCTTCAGGAGATAGATATTCAGTTTCTAAGGGGTGAAACTTTACTTAGATAAAACAAAATGTGATATGGCTTAGATGCATAGAACTAGAAGGTCAAATAGAAAAATTAGAGCCGTATGTGAATTCAGGGAATGAAAGAATTTATGGGGATGTGATTTGTTGCAGCAATGGAAGACACAGATTAACATTTCTTCAATCTCAGAAATAACTATAAAATAAAAATGCTTCTAAGAAAAATATTGAAAGGTGTTATTAAGAACAGTCACAGACTGTCTAGGTTGTCCATAAATAGGACATGACAGGTGTTGGGTCTTTCAAATGTACCAACTGCCCTACCTTTAAAATGGGTAACTGACAAACCTGTTTTGGTTGAACAATGGCCTATGACAAAATAAAAATTATAGGTACTAGAACAGCTAGTCTAAGAGCAGCTATAGGCTCAACACATTGAAGAATGTACTAGTCTTTGGAATTCATCTATACTTGCTATTAAAGAGAAATCTGCAAAGTGGAGAAGGTTAACAGATTTAAGAGCCACAAATAAGGTGATTCACTCAATGGGCTCTTTGCAGCCAGGAATCCCATTGCCTTCTTTATTACCTAAGGTATAGCCTATTATACTGATTGATTTAAAAGATTGCTTTTTCATGATCCTTTTGTACATACATGATAGGGAAAGGTTTGCTGTTTCAGTACCCACCTTATAATAATAGCTGTCCAACAAAGAGATCATTGGAAAGTCTTGCCATGAGGAATGCTAAGCAGTCCTACCTTATACCAATATTTGAAAAACAGCCATTAGAAATAATTTGTAGATAGTTTCCTCAATCTATAATTTATCATTTTACGGATGATATCATATTGGCTGATTCAGATGCAAATAAATACATTAAAAAAAATTGATGAAGTGAATTTTGCTTTGTTGGGGATTACAAATTGCTCCTAAAAAATACAAAAAGGAGATTCTAACAATTAGCAAGGACATTAAGATAGGTATACAAAAAAATCCAACCACAGAAAGTATAAATCAGGAGAGATCAATTACAAACTCTTTAATAATTTCCAAAAAATTGTTGAGAGATATTAATTGGCTAAGGTCCACAACTGGATTAATTACTTAAGAGCTAAGTAATTTATTTCAAACTTTACAAGGTGATTCGAACTTAAATAGTCCACGAACTATCAGCTGATGCTGAAAAAGAATTGGTTCTGGAAAAAAAGAAATTACAGGATGTACATGTGGATGGTTTGAATCCAAAGCTGGACTGTATTTTAGTTATTTTGCCTTCTACATATTCTCCCACAAGAATTCTTATGCAGAAAGAAGATAATATCTTAGGATGGATATTTTTAGCACACAAAAAATTAAAAGACCTACGTAGGAAAGGTTTCTGGATTGATTCCGAAAGGAAAAATGAGTCCATAAATTAGATTCTTCCTCACATAGTAAAAGAGGCACCAATTTCTGGAGCCGCTACAGTCTATGTTGACATAAATAAACCAGAAAGAGCAAGTTATAGGTCAGGAAAAGTAAGTTAAGTGGCTCAGAGTTCTTATGATTTAGTTCAAAAATCAGAGCTGTATGCCATTCTTATGGTTTAATTAGATTCTCCTGAATGTCTTAATATAGTTACCTGACTCTCAAGATATTGTTTTACATATTGAAACCACTGAACTTATTCTGGATGATTCAACATTAACTTTGCTACTTATTCAACTACCACAGCTAATCAGAAATAGAAATCATCCATTGTATATAACACAGATCAGATCCCATACAGGTCTGCCAGGCCCTCTAGCACAAAATAATGATGAAATTAATCAGCTATTAATGGGAAATGTGCGAGAAGCCTGAGAATTTCATAAGAAACATGATGTGAACAGCATAAGTTTGAAGAAAGATTGTTCTATTACTTGGCAACAATCCAAGGAAATTATAAAAAATTGTCCTACTTGTTCTTTGTCTAATCAAGCTCCATTACCTATGGGAAGTAACTCTAAAGGTACCCAAAGAAATGAAATTTGGCAAATGATGTGATTCATTTTGCAGATTTTGAAAAATTGAAAGTATGTGCACCATACCATGGATACATATTTAGGATATCGATGGGCAACTGCTCTAAGTTCTGAAAAAGCTGATTGTGTAATTACACATTTATTAGGAGTTATACCTATTATGGGATACCTATACAAATTAAGACTGACAATGTTCCAGCATGTTTCTAGTAAAACTAAACAGTTTTTTGTATATATTACAATATAAAGCATTATTATAGGCATACCACACAATCTTACAAGACAAGCAGTTACAGAAAGATCTAACAGTACTTTAAAAGAGATGCTTAATAAATAGAAAGGGGTAACAAAGACCCACCTCCCAGAGATAGATTACATGGCACTTTATTAACTTTAAATTTTTTAAAATGTCAATGAGACAGGTAGCACATCTGCTGAAAAACACTGGACTTTAGAAAGGATTGCTGAATTAAACCAGCCTATATGTTTTAAAGATAGGCTACCTGAAGTCAGGAAATATGTTGCATTGGAGGAGAGGTTATGTCTTTGTTTCAAAAGGAAGGGAAAAGCTGTGTTTGAAACTAATAAATAGCAGATTTGACCTGGGGAGACCTCCTAAAAATCTTGGCTACAGACATGAAGGAAAAACCTAAGAACAAAATAGGTGACATATTCACTGATCCTGCTATGTGGGAACAGCTCTGATACTGGCTGAGACATGAGTATCTATGTGTATCCAATTTGTTGGCTACAGAGTGCCCATGATTTATTATTACATGCCATCATTTCAAATGTCAAGGATTAAAATTTATATTACAGTTTGGTTAAACAGTCCAAATGGACTTAATAAAGTTTGATACCTTTTTCCTGCTTAAACACAGAACAGAGAGTCATCTTCAGCTGATGATTAGCACACTGTACATTTCATACATGTGTCAGTGCAGAAATGTGTATTACCTTTAAAAGTTTGTGTGTTTACACAGGCAGTGGTGGCACATGCCTTTAATCCCAACACCCGGGGAGGTGGGGGCAGGAAGATCTCTGAGTTTGAAGCCAGCTTGGTCTACAAAGCAAGTCTACGACAGCCCAGGCTACACAGAGAAACCCTGTCTCAAACAAACAAACAGACAGACAGACAGACAGACAAGATAATGAGCATTGAAGAACCTCCATATGGAGTTTGCTTCAAATGTGGCAATGCTATCCGCTGGGCAAAAAAACTGCCCTTGCCTCAAGTGTTGACAGCATACTGTTCAAGCTATGGTCAAGTAGGACACAAAGAAAGTCAACTGCCAAGCTCTGCCAGGACAAGGTAGAGAAGTCCTTTATAATTCCTGCTTCACAGAAAAATCTGACAGATAATCTGGGCCAGTAAGCTGAAAAGATGGATCCTCCAATGCTGCAGAGGAATCTTGGTTGACTGACCAGGCAGCTAGCAGCCTCTGTTATTTCTTTAGTTTTGGAAGCTGCTTGCTCTGTACTTCCTGTTTACTCTGGTAATATTTATGCTCCTCAGGTCTCTGATGAGGCTGAAGACTAGATAGTTTAGTCTTAAAATTTTCCTTGTTACCAAATTCAGAAAAGAAAAGAAACTCATAAAAGAGATGTAAAGTTTATGAAGGTTGAGAGACATAAAAACTAAAGTTGTTTAGGATCTAAGAAAATGTTTTAAAGTCTAAAAAGATCTTTTAAAGGTTGATAAATGCAAGTTATTAAGGTTGAAAGGTGTAAGAAGGTGTTTTACAGATGGCAAATAGAAGTTATAGAGGTTAGAAGATATAAAAGCTTATGAAAATGAATTAGGTACAGAACTTTGGATTGACCAAGACAGGATAGATAATGGAGTACTTTCTCCAAGCTGTCAAATACAAATGGACTGGACATTGTGAATGTAATTCTTACCTGGTAGTTCTCATAATTGTTTTTATTGTATATAGTTTATGATGTTACAGAAAGAGCCTTTTATTGGACTAAAAGGGGGAGATTCGGGGGTGATCTTTCTGCACACTGTGTAAAGGTTATCTTTGTATTATTCAAATGCTGATTCTGTACCAACAGAGAGCTGGGTACAGACTGACTTTGGTACTGTTATTCTTATGGCTGCATCATATTTTGTAAATACTCCCTCTAACACCTTTGATTAGTTTAATAAAGAGCTGAATTACCTACAGCAAAGGAGGTGAGGCTAGGCAGGACTTTTGGCAGAGATAAGAACTCAGGAAAGAAACAGGCATGGGGATTTGCCATCCAGATGGGGAGGAAGAAGCAGGTGCTGGGACGAAGAGACTGAGCAGTAACAAGTCAAGTGGCAGAACATAGATTAGTATACACAGTTAATTTAAGGTTATTTAAGGTCAATTTAAATTATAAGAGCTAGCTGGGAATGAGCCTAAGCTAAGGTCAAACTTTTGTACTAATAAGAAGTCTCCATGTTATTATTCTGGATCAAGAAATACACTACACATGTATGAAATTGTTAGATAAGTTTAAAATATTTTTAAAATCACAAATCTACAAAATTATTTTTCAAAATAACTAAAATGAATGAACCATCCAGAGTCATTTGGAATACTGTTAATTTTTTTGTATTAAAGTCCAAATTTTAAGTAAATAAGATCACATTATAAAGACTCATTCCCCCAATAATATAGTGTAAACATTATATCAAACCTGTAATTTGACTTTAAAATCTACTCACAGGTGTAGCTCAGTGGCAGAGCACTCGCCTATTATGCACAAAACCCTGGGTTTCATCTCTAGCAAATACTTAACAAACACTGGGTATCATGGGCTTTAGTTGTTCTTCCTTTTGCATGCTAGAGTATGATTTCCAAATATGATCAAGCAATACATAAAACATACCTTCCTCCGATCTTTAAGGATTCTGTCCAAACTCTCTTCATTCACTTTGCTTGCATAATCATAAAAACTGTTTTTTTTTAAAGAAGGAAAAAATTAATTAAAATGCTATAGTACCATGACACAGATATAACTACAGGGGCCTACAGAGCATCTGATCCTAACAGATGCAACTGCTTCTACTTAAAGGTTAGTAAACAGAAATTAGCCCTAAGTGCTTTCTTGATGGGAAACTACATTTTGTATCAAATACTACTCAAGAGATTGCTTCATTCAAAAGACATTCCTTCCATGTGTGGGAAGCAATCAAGTAATTACAAAATGTGTGGTTTCAAATGGCTCCACCACTTTGTTTCTAAGTATCAATTACTTATGAAAAAAGGTAACAGCAACTCATTTTCTGAAAAATGAGAGGAAATGAACATTTGTGGAATGTTTAAAAGACCCTCAGCTGGATGCTTTTTCATTGCATGTTCTAGCCACAGTGCTGAGGTATGAGTTCATCCTAATTCAACAAGGCTTTCTGCTGTTTTTGTAGAAAGAGACAGCAAAGCTAACCAACTGGTCCAAACTACACAGCTAGTGAGGCAGTTGGATGGGAAGCCAAGTCTGTCTCATGCCAAACAATATGTTCACCTCTAAAACAAATCAACACGACCAGTCAGGTATACTGACAGGAGGGCCCTTCCTTGTCCCTTGTTATAGTCTTAGAAATGCCCCCCAAGGCAGGAAGGCATTCATGATACAGGGAAAACCTGACTCTGAGATCAGCTCCAGCCCAGTTGCATTTCTCCCTGCAGGATCTAGAACAGATTACTACCCGACCTGCTCTCCTTTCCTGCTTTGCAAAGTAAAAAGCTTGAAGTATGGACATAATTTCTAATATATCCTTCAATTCTAAGCATGAGTCAATTCCTTGCCCTAAAAGTTCTGCACTCATGACATTTTATGGAATTACTCAGAAGGTTGAGACAGAGCATGTCCAGTAAAGCTCTGTCAGGCTCAGAAGAGACACATCCATACCCAGGTAGAGGTAATGTATGGACCAAAACCTGGCTTCCTTGCTCCTCTTTCAGTTTTGTGGAAATGGAAAGAGTTGAGGTCTGTGGCTCTTTTTTGGCTTCATTTACATGCAGCCACAATGCTTACTGACAATCCTCTGAAATCACTAAGGAATAAGGGTGTATGTGTGGGGTGAGGATGACAGAAGTCCCCAGGAGGGGATAGGTGCTTGCAGAGGGGTCAGGGTAAAGATAGAAAGAGACAAATAGCAGGAAGAACTAGGCAAAGTGACTAGAAGGTATTGACAACAGAAGGACATGAACATCAAGAACACTGAAGAAAAGATGGGCATGGTGGCACATATCTTTAATCCTAGTACTTGGGAGACAGGTAAGAGGGTCTCTGCTTGTCTGAAACCAATTTGGTCTATACAGTTAGTTCCAAGTCAGCCAGGGCTACATGAGAGCCTGCCTCAAAGATCAATGAATAATGTATATGTGGGTGCACTGGAAGGAAAGCACTGGCCTGGCTTCTAGGAGAAAAGGGGAATTTTCTGAAATACACATCTCAGTCCTTGATGGAAGGGTATGGGTTAAGAAAGAAGACAGGGCACTGAAGATGTAGCAAGACTCTCCATTCATCCAGTCAAAATACATCAGAGAGGCCTGGTGGGAGCTGGGGACTATCTACTTTTCACTTCAGGTATCACTGCTGCTTTTTTGCTTCAGAATGTCTTTTTCATTAGGTTCTGTCATTCAGTGGCCACATAACAGAATTGCTATATACTAACTTAAACACAAAAAGAAAAGCTTGTATTCTTTTTTTTTTTTTTTTTGAAGATAAGGTCTCACTGTAGCCCTCACTGGACTTGCCATCAGAAATCCACTTGCCTCTCCCTCTCAAGTGCTGGAATTAAAGGCATATACCACTATTACCTGGCTTCTTTTATTTAATTTTTCCAAAAATTAAATTTATATCTATATGTGATTTCTAGAAGTAATTTTATCTACATATAATCCTTGATTAACTTTCTTCTCTAAGTAAAGAAACCTTGACAGGGAGGTTGAAAGGAAGACTCATTCTAAACCACTGACACTACGATATACACACCCTCTCTTCCCTTTTCCCACTCAAGTACAGTCTCTCAAATATAATTATGGTAGTACACTTGAGAAGGAAGATCATGGGTTCAAGTCCATCTTGGGCTACACAGCAAAATCTTTTTTCAAACAACAACTACACACACAAACCCAAAAATAACAAACAGAAAAAAATGTTTAAATAGATTTAGAGTACCCTTAATTATACTTATTAGTTACAGGCCTAATTTCATTGGTTTAAAACAACTTTTTCCATGAGAACCAACAACTACAAAATCAAATGTGGCTTACCTAAAGAGTTTTGAACAGGGCTGATGGTTATGGATTTCTGTAATGAGATAAAGGAAATCAACCCAGTTAACCATGTAAGATACAAGCAACAATAACATACCTCAGATTTGTTTTTTAAGATTTATTTATTTTAGGTATATGAGTGCTCTGTTTTCATGCATACCAGAAGATGGAATCAGGTTCCATTACTGTAAGTCACCATGTAGTTGCTAGAACTTGAACTCAAGGCTTCTTTAAGAGTAGCCAGTGCTCTCAACCACTGGGGCTAAGCTGAGCCCCTAGCTCAGGAATTTTTTAAACTTTAGGATAACCAAAATCAATTTGTTCTTGTAATCAGATGCCATGTGTATGCCATGAAGGCAGTGTGGCTGCTTCCCATTGCACCCAGAGTCTCAGAACAAAGCAGACTAGAGAGTGAGAGCTCTGCTTCCACTTGTCCCTGTGTGACGAGTGCACATCTGACAGTTTTTATTTAGGAACACACAACTATTGTACAACTTACTCAATCTTACCTATTTAAACAAAACATCACAGGAAAACGTGGCCACTGACTGGAAACATTTAATCAAACTGGATAAAAGCTGTGGGGACAGCTTTGGAAAAGCAGGGCCCCAGCTTTCCTACCATTAATAACCTTCTAAGGATGTCTGACAACTTGGGCCAGGTGTCTGGAATGCTGGATGTCCATTAACTCTTTCAAAACTGGTTGGTATTAAGGGAACAGTCATTTATAAGACAGATCCTAGCAGCTTCTGAAAAGATGCTGGGATTAAGCAGAATGAACAATGTCTTCTAGCTCATCAGGGGGCCATGGCTGGTTTTTTAAAAGAGCATGAGACTAATTAACTATTCAATTCTATTTACCAAATTCTCCCAGAGACTGACTTATCACCTGCTGTTTAAAAAAACACAGCCTTGGAATTTTAGGCAATAATTTTACCTCAATTAAAATAAAACCAGAGCCTTCAAGGAAAGAGCTATTCTCACTAGCTAACACTGACACTGAAAAGAAGCGCTCACTTACTTCACTACGGCATCAATACTGCAACGTAAATAAGAAAATCCCATCTATAACGTTTCCTTCTTCTGATGCTTAAAATGATACAGTGCACTATCGTGAGCTATTTCCGACACTGTTAGCCACTGAGATGTGGAACACGGGTAGCAAAAACATTACTTGGTTTTTTAAAAACAGAGAGCTTATCTTTTACTTTAAGGGTAACACTGTTTTGTTCACTGAAAGCACTGGAGCAAGTTCTGAACTCTGAACAAGTGGTCATCCTCAAGCTAAACTACCCCGCACACCACAGACAAGATCTAGGCATGTAGTTCACAGGGGGAATGAAATGTCCATCTAATATATCTGGAGGCCCTGGATTTGACTTCCAGTACTTGAATAGATACCAGAAATGCAATTTTTGCACTCACTTAACTATACCTGGCAATTTAGATTTTTTTTTTAAACACTTATTTGTATGCTTGCAACCATCATGGCATATGTGTGGAGATCAGAGGGTAATTTAGTCTTTCCTTCCACTATGTGGGTACAGGGGTCAGTCTCAAGACATTATGGTAGGAAGTACCTTTGTCTACTGGATTATTTTACTGGCCTTGCATCTATCAATTTAACCTTTATTTACTACATGAATTTTAAAACCTAGGTACAAATAATAAATAACTACATACACAGAGATCTTATGAAGAAAAATTCTACTATTTAGAATTTTAATATGTATTTGCGTCTGTGTGTGCATCTATACATGCGATGGCATAGGTGTGGAGGTTAAAGAACTACTTTCAGGAGCTGGTTCTCTCCTTCTACCATGTGGATTTCAAGAACCAAACTAAGGTTGTTGGGCTTAGTAGCAAGCACTCATACTCAGTGAGCCATCCTGCCAGCCGAATTTTTAGGATTTTAAAGAGTTAAGTAAAACAAAACCCCAAACCTTCACACAAAACTTGTCTTTGCATGCAGCAAGGACCGTGTGAATGCTATTCCAGTCTTTACTCTTGCAGAGAGATCACCTATTCTTACTTAATCTTCACTCTCTGTAGTAGAGGCCATTAGAATAAATTTCAGTTGGTGATTTAATCCCCATTCAGCTTCACTTTAAATTACGTGTTTCATTTACACAGAAACAGGGCAGATTCTCTGTGTGCTCTATACAGCCGCTGTTCAATGTTCCCTCACATGTGCAGCCCTCTGATTCTATGTTTCCTCTTTCATGATGCCATTATTGGTTTCCTGCTGCCAGTCTGTCCCTTGACTTAAGGGGTTTGGTTTCTTTTCTATAGCTTCATCCTGTGCTGGCATATCCTCCACCTCATTCTGGAAGGCAGAAAGGTATCTAAGAACCCCTTTCTTGGCTTAGCGTAGGCCTCAGTCATACAGAGCCATCAGTAAGGTTAGCAGGATGGTTCAGTGCATAAGATGCTTGCATGTAAGCCTGACAATCTAAGTGTGAACCCTGGCCCCCATGTAAAAGAGGAAGCAGAGAACTGATTCCACAAAGTTGATCTCTGACCTTGGCATGCTTCCCCCATCATGCACAATTTTATTTAAAAGAGCTAAAGAGAAGACCCAGTGGTTAAGAGCACGAGCTGTTTAGACCCTAGTTGTTCCGATCACAATTACCTGTAACTCCAGCTCTGGGATGAGCTAATGCAGGCACATGTACATATATATACATACACATAATTTGGACAGTGAGCAAGGGAGAGAGAGCAAGAGAGAGAGAGAGAGAGAGATCTTTAAAACACTTGCTATATGAAGAAATAAAGCATCCCTTGTTTTATTCTGCTTATCAAGACTGCCACTTGGTGATGTGTTAGGGTATTCCTGAAAAGACTGTGCTATTGATTAAACCCTCCTCCTTCTTTCTCAGCAGTCTTCCCCAGAGTGACTGTTGAATCCCCTGGACTCTTGTGGTGGTCTAGCAAGTATCTTAAGAGCATGTGGAACTGTCTTTGCCAGATCCTTCTAGGAAAGGCTAAGACAAGACCTTCATTCATTATAGCTGAAGGTGCAATAAGCAATGAGGACAGACTGATCCATAGGCTTCAGGTTCTCTGTGGTTTTGAGGAGACTATCAAGTAGTCACATCCTGACGCAGTAAAAGTCAGACCAGTTGCTGCGCAACAAACAGCTTTAGAGAAGACCCACACTTACTGCTATGACATAACATCTTATGTAATTTATTTTTATTTAAAAAAGAAATTTACAGCTGGGTAGTGGTAGAGCATGCCTTTAATCCTAGCACTCGGGGAAGCAGAGGCAGGAGGACCTCTGAGAGTTCAAGGCCAGCCTGGTCTACAAAGCCAGTCTAGGAAAGCCATAGCTACACAAAGAAACCTTGTCTTGAAAAACTTAAATAAATAAATAACTAAAAAATTACTTACGGGGCTAGAGTGATTACTCAGCAGTTAAGAGCACTGGCTGCTCTTTCAGAAGACCTGGGTTCAATTCCCAGAACTGCATGATGGCTAACAACTATCTGTACCTCTAGTTCTAGGGGATACACACCCTTTTCTGGCCTCGGCAGACACTAGACTCACCTGTGGCTCCCAGACATACATTCAGGCAAGCCTCTCTCTCTCCCTCTCTCTCTCTCTCACACACACACACACACACACACAAAACCTAAAAATAAATAAAAACAAAATTTAAAAGATTTACTTTAGGCTTGGCATGGTGACATAAGCCTTTATACCAGCATTCAGGACACAGCGGCAGTATGGTTTATAGAGTAAGTTCCAGGACAGCCAGGGCTACACAAAGAAACCCTGTTTTGAAAGGGAAAAAAAAAAAAAAAAAAAACAAGATTCATTGCTTGTACGTATGTATGTGTGTGTAAGCACACTTGAGTACTTGAGTGCAGGAGACTGTGCCAACAGAAGAGTACACTATAACCCACAGAGCTAGAGTTGCAGGCAGCCTCAAGCCACTGTACATAGGTCTGGAAGAGCAATAAGTACTCTTAACCATTGAGCCATCTCTCCACTTCCTCATACCATTTATTTTTTTTTTTTATTCAATGTATTTATTTGTGTGGGGAGGGTAGACATGCTATAGCAAGCATGTGGAGATCAGACGATAATCTGTGGAAGCCAATTCTCTCCACCATGTGGATCTGCAGATGGCTACATGCCATCTCACCAGTTATCGTATTAGTGCATATAATTTAATTTCTGTGCATTCTTTTTAACACTTTATTTACATATTTAACTTTGAGACAAGGGCTCAAATAACCCAGGCTGGTTTCAAACTTTCAAGAGCTCCTGATATTTCTGCCTCCATTTCCAGAGTGCTAGGATTACAGGTATATGCAAGCCACCTGGTTCTCTGCAGTACTGGGGATCTAACCCTGGGCTTCATGATTAGTAAGTAACTCTACCAACTGAGCTACACTCCAAGTTTCCTTGTAATACTTTGATTTAAAGTCAGTTAGAAACCAAAGAACAAAACAAACAAGTACACATTTTGAAAAGGGTATTTCTGGGACTGGAGAGATGTTCAACAGTTAAGGCTGCTTTCCTAGAGGACCTAGGTTTGATTCCCAAGACCACATGGTGGCTCACACCTGTCTGTAACTCTAATTACAAGATCTCTGAAACCCTTTTTTGACTTCAAGGTCTTTAGGCTTCCAAGGGCAACAGACACACACATGGTACATGAGACATACATGTAGGCAAAATATCCATATACATAAAATGAAAATTGTATTTAAAAAAGATATTTCCAAGCACAAAGACAAGCTTACCAATTACTTGCAGAAACTCTGTGTTGCTGATTTGTGAGTCACTGATGCTAAAAGTTTCTTCTTGTCTTACCTCTCCCAGCAAAAATCCTTCCTAAAATAACAGAAGAAAACAGCTGGTAAAACTTTAAGATAATTTTTACTACATCTGAAAGGAAATGAGGATGTACTATTTTATATCTATTTTAACAATAATCCAAATAAGTTTCACACGTAAAGTGCTGTTTTAAATACCAGTGATTGAACCACAGCAAGCTGGTCTAATCTACGAAAATTTACTAAGTCACATGGACAAAAATGTTCCAAAATGAGATATTGTAAACCAACAAGTCTTCTTGTTAAAAGGTGAGTTCATTATTTAAATCCTAGTCAATCTCAGGAAGTGGAAATATGCCCTGGATACTTACATAAAGCAATATATAACTTCATGTTGCTTATATATAATTCCATAGAACTTACTTTATTGCTTTAAAAACACCACTAATGATGAAAAAATAAAGACAATGACAGGATAGGCTGGCATGAGAAATCAGGATTTCAGCCAACATACTTGCTCTCATCTAATAAATGCAGAAGCTTATTCACACTCCTGGAGAACCTCTATCAACAAAGTCAACATAGAATTTCTTTGAAAATTACCAGTTTGAGCACTTGCTACCATGTTCAGTATAAACATGGCTTGTGAGGATATATCCTAAAAGTCAAAATAACCCTCCTGTAGAGAGGACAAACTGATGTGCTGTCTTGTAATCTCTCTTGGATCATCCAAGGCTTACTCCTTCCCTTTGCTCAAATGGCACTTCAGCTGAGAAGTATTGCCTTCCTAACATAATAGGAAATAGCATCTGCCAGGCACTCTGTGGCCTATACCCTGCCTCCATTTGTCTCCTCTTCAACTGCCATGTCACAGACTTACAGAATATTCAGTGCCTACCCTGGCAAAAACATAAGCTCAGAGGCAGGCCCCTGTGCTTGTTTACCACTAAGACTGCTACACTTACACTGCACCCAACACTGTTCACCAAATATTGGTCACCAAATACTGAGCCAGCGCTGACAGCAGGCAAACAAAGTATGTAACATGCAAGGGTATCCTAGCTTGCAAATCTGCAGCTAGAGTCAGGAAGAGGGCTGAAGCGACCTGAGGGGGTGGAGCCTGCAGTCACCACTAGGTGCTAAGCTTAATAGCACAAAGGAAAAAAAAAATCACACTAGCTGCAGACACATGAAGATGGTGGGAAAGCTGAAGAGTCACTGGGTAAGATCCTTGGGAAGTCCTTAAAAAGAGAGTTACTCTCCAAAAACTAGAGAGAGGAGAGGGGGTTAAATTAAAAAGAATAAGACAGGCTGGGCATGGTGGCACATGCCTGTAATCCCAGCACTCAGGGAGGCAGAGGCAGCCACCTGCCTCTCTGAGTTCTAGGGCAGCCTACTCTACAGAGAGAGAGTTCCAGAACAGACAAGGCTACACAGAGAAACCCTGTCTTGAGAAAGAAAAAGAAAAAAAAAAAAAAAAAAAAAAGACAAGTAAAAATGGAAAACACAATTACAGAGGGCATTTAGACCCCGAATAATTTTGTTATGCTTATCAGGATAGAAATAATTATATTTCCAGTAATGACTGTAATTTTATATATCCTTTGAAACAGAGATCAGTATAAAGCAGACTTAGATAAGAAACGGGATGAAAAATTTATGCTATGTTACAAACAACAGAACAAAAATTAGACAATCCTTTGATGAAAAAAATTTTTTTTCAGATGAATCTAATCTAAAGCCTACAGCACCACCTTGTGACAAGACTGCAAAATGACAGTGTAAATCCACTGAAAAATCTAAATTTTTTTTTTTCAATCATGATAAGGAAATTAGATCCAGATGAAGAAAATCCACAAGGTTATCAAGAATTTGAGGAGTGGTCCACAGAGGCACAAGTCTTAAAGAGATTTGAGGAAGAAGTAACGACTTTGGGCTTACATTCACTATGACATCTAATAAAACCTAATAAGTAGGCCACACAAAATCCTGTAATTCCAAAAGACTGGAGAGATTCGATGTCAGTCATCTTAGAACCTGTCTCCAACTACAATGGCTAACATGGTGGAAAGCTGAGGCTTCAGTTATGGAGCAACGAAATAGGACTAGCAGCTTTGAGACTGTCAAGGATAACATAGGTGAAGGTCTGTAAGCTGGGTTAAGGGTGCAGGTTATGCTTGATGCTGCCACCTTAGAACAATGCTGTACAAAAACCTTCCGTGCTTGGGACAAGATTGAACAACAGGGACGACCTGAATCATCTGCAAAAATAACCCAAGGTTCAAATAGCTCTTTCACTGACTTTCTGCAAAGGTTAACTACAGCTCTAAGTAGAGCAATTAAAGATCTAAACGCTAGAGAACTTTTAATTGAATGTTTAGCTTTTAAAAATGCTAATGCTGAAACTAGGCACTCAGGGAGATAAAGGCAGGTGGATCGATATGAGCCCAGCCTGGTCTACAAAGTGAGGCCAGGATAGCCAAGGCTACACAGAGAAACCCTGTCTCAAAAAACAAAACAAACAGAGAAAGAAAGAAATTGAGAGAGAGAGAGAAAGAAAAAAAGGAAGGAAGGAGAAAGAAAGGAAGGAAGAAAAAAAAGAAGAGAAAGAAAGAAAGAAAGAAAGAAAGAAAGAAAGAAAGAAAGAAAGAAAGAAA
>NW_026590767.1:4154317-4176099 GCF_907164565.1 Psammomys obesus | reverse complement strand
AAAGAAAGAAAGAAAGAAAGAAAGAAAGAAAGAAAGAAAGAAAGAAAATGCTAATGCTAAATGCAAAAAAGCTACTAAACTTTCAAGGGCCAGATCAGTACTTCTTCATGAGTGAATTAAAAATACTGCAGATATTGAATCTAATGATCACAATTCAGTTGTGGTTAGGCAAAAAATTGTAGAAGATTAAAAACCTCATAATGTCCATTACTGTGACTGTGAAAGATCAGGTCATTCCTTAAAACAGTTCCTAAGGATAAATTCTCTCTCTCTGTTTTTGTTTTTGTTTGGTTTTTGAGACAGGGTTTCTCTGTCTCTGTGTAACCTTGACTGTCCTGAAACTCACTATGTAGACGTGGCTAACCTTGAACTCAGAGATTCACCTGTCTCTGCCTTCCATGGACTGGGTTTAAAGGTGTGTGCCACCACTGCCTGGCATAAATTCTTCTCTAGTAATAATCCAGGGAGAAAGTTTTCTATGAAATGTAGGAGATGCAGAAGGAACTGACATAGTGCTCAAGAATAAAGGTCATCCAAAGAGATTTGAGGCAATCCCTTAATGTCAGAAAACTGACTAAGGGGTTTTGCTTAAGGCCTGACCAAAAACAAACAAACAAACAAACAAACAAACCCCATGAGCTATTCCTTTCCTGTTAGCCAAGTAAAAAAAACTGTTCTGGAAAGCAACTAGAAAAACTAAAGCCTGATAGGACAAACAGAGCTGCTCAAAACTTAAATAAACCACTTAACACCGATAGAGCAGCTCCTACGCATAAAACAGATTGTAGAGATACCAAAAAACAGACATTTTGGCAAACTACTGTAAATTATAAGAAACCAAAGTCAAAATTACAGTTAGATGTAACTGATATTGAAGGCTTAGTGGACACAGGATCAGATGTAGCAATTTCACAAGATTCCTGGGATCTAGCTTGGCTACTTCCAAGGGTACCTATATAGCTCCTAGGAATTGGGACACTGTCCAAGGTAAAACAAAGTCTAAAATGGACCTAAATACATAGGACTAGAAAGTCAAATAAAAAAAAATGAAGGCCATATGGAAAGGAGATCTATTCCAACAGTGGGAAGTACAAATTAACATTCCTCCAATCTCAGAGACAAGCTGTAAAAGAGAAGTTCCAAATACATACATACACAACGTTACCAAACACAGTTACAGATTGTCCAGGCTGACCATAAGCAGGATACAGTAGAGGCTGGCTCTTCAACTTTATATTGGAAAGCCACTGCTGGTAGAACACCAACTGCCCTACCAATAAGTGGCTAACTGACAAGCCTGTATGGGTAGAGCAATGGCCTATGATTTAAAAAAAAAAAAAAAAAATTCTAGGCAAAAGCAGCTGGAGACTCAGTATATAGAAGAGTCCACCAGCCCCTGGAATTCTCCCATATTTGTCATTAAAATGAAATCCGAAAAATGGAGGATGTTAACAGATCTGAGAGCAATCAATAAAGTCATTCAGCCTATGGGTTCCTTATAACCTGAAATCCCCTTAACTTTTTTATTACCTCAGGCATAGCTTATTATATTAATTGATTTAATAGATTGTGGTTTCACCATCACTTTGCATGAGCAAGATAGAGAAAAAAAAATCGCTTTAACAATGCCTACTTATAATAACTCTCAAACTGTTAAAAGGTGACATTGGAGGGTCTTGACACAAGGAATGTTAAAACAGTCCTACCTTGTGCCAATATTTTATACAACAGCCATTAGAAATAACTCAAAATTTCCTCAATCTATAATTTATCATTATATAGCTGATATCTTCAGATACAAATAACTTAGAAAAAATATTTGATGAAGAGAATTTAGCCTTGTTGGAGATTACAAATTGCTTCTAAAAGAAAAAATACAAAAGGGCCACAAACTGCGCCTGCTGCGTGCCCAAGGACAAGGCCATTAAGAAGCTCCTTATTCAGAACATTGCAGAAGCCACTGAAGCAAGTGTCATTGGTGCTTATGTACTTCAAACTCTATATCAAGCTGTATTACTTCGTGAGCTGTGTCATTCAAAGCAAGATAGTCAGGAATCAATCTCGTGAAGCCCACCATGATTCATACTGACTGGTGCTGCATCATAACCTCCATCAAAACCCATGTAAAGACAAAAGGCTGTGGTGGACAGAAGAACAGAAGGAGGACAAAAGAAAAAACATTTTGAACAAATGAAATGGAAACTATACTTAAAACAAAAAGAAGAGATTCCATTAATTATCTAGGATAAGATAGGTCTACAAAAAAAAATTCAGAAATGTGGTAGAAGCTTCAGGTTTCACAAGAAACACCAGACTAATAGCAAAGGTTTGAAGAAAGATATTTTTTTTCTATCACTTGGCAACAAGCCAAGGAAATTATTAAAAAAAAAAAAAAAGTCCTACTTGTTCTTTGTATACTCAAGCTCCATTACCTGCAGGAAGTAACCCAAAGAAATGAAATTTAGCAAATGGATGTGGTTCATTTTGCAGAGTCTGGAAAATTAAAGTGTTTGCACTACACTGTAGATACATATTCAGAATTTCAATGGGCAACTGCTCTAAGTTTTAAAAGGCTGATTGTGTAATTACACATTTATTAAGAGTTATGGTTAGTATGAAGACACCTGTACAAACTGAGGCTGGCGATGCTCCAGCACATGTCTCTAGTAAAGTGAAACAGATTTTGCATGTTACAATAAAAAGCATATTACAGGTGTACCATACAATCCTACAGTATAAGGAGTTGTAGAAAGAGCTAATCACACTTTAAAAGAGAAGCTTAATAAACACAAAGGTGTAAAAAGATCCCCACGGGTAGATCACTTAGTGATTTATTAACATTAGTTTTTAAATGCTAACTAGCAAAAACCAACAGCTGCTGACAGACATTGGATTAAACTGCTAAGTAAGCTAACCCATTTATTTTAAGGATGTCTTAACTTCAGAATGGAGGTCAGGAAGTGTGTTGTGTTGGGGGAGAGATTTTGCCTTACAGAAGAAAAACTATGGATTCCTTCAAAATTAATAAAGATTAGATTTGATCAGAAAAGACCTCCTGAAAATCCTGGCTGCAGAAACAAAGGAAGAAAGCAAGAAGAACAAAACAGGTAAAATAGTTAATCCCTATTATGGGAACAGCTTTGAGACTGGTTGAGTCATGTCTTTGTGTAGCCAATAAATCTTTTCGGCTACAGAGTTCACAGGACTTATATGCCACCAATTCATATGGCATGGATGGGAATTTATATTACAGTTTGGTTATACAGTCAAAACTGACTTATAAAGACAGACAGATGCCTTTTCTGCTTAAACATAGAGCAGAGAATCTTTAGCTGATTTGTGCACAATGCAAATTCCATACATGTGTTGGTACAAATAAGTAAACCTTTAAAAGTTTATAGGTTTACAGAGCAAAATGACCAGACACTAAAGAAGACAAGAAAAGTAGCCCAAGTGAACTAACCTCACAGACTGTTTCAATAGCTGTTTCCTTGAAAATCTGCATCCAGAACAACTTCAAAATGGCTGGCTGAGATGGTCCACCCTCAGACTGTTCTAGCCTGCACTTTCCCATCACACAGAGACTGGACAACAAATTATAAAGTTAGCTCTCCTAGGACTTGGGCCATTTTACCAATTTTTTAGGGCCCCCAAATACAACGTCACCCCCCAAGACAACAGGAAGCAATTTGAATAGAACACCCCATTCCCAAAAAGTAGGACGGGTGGTTTTTGGTTGTTTGGTGGGTGATGGATGTTTGTTGTCATCTAAGGGGGTTGGTTACAAGTTATTAATGGACTTGGTCAAGGAGGAAACAAAGTAAAGGAGGTTAGATTTAGGGATTTCTTTACTCTATCCTTTCTCTATTTAATGTTAGGGGAAAAGGGTGGAGGAAGGGATAAATATAAAAAGGGGGGAATATAGGAATAACAGGATAAAAGGGTAGATTGAATCTACTTTTAGACTAGAAAGCAACTACTTGTCTCATATATTTTACATTGGTATGGATTTTTGTATAGCAATACAAACTTAAGATACAACATACTGTATATATGTTTCAACTCTTGTTTTAGGTATTGTACCTACTCAACTCATTTAAAAATGCATGAGACATTCTAGTCCTTTTGAAAGTTACTATTACAAACTGTTTAGGATAATTTTTAAAAATGCAAGTTAATAGTCAATCCAACTTATGGTCATGTTAGGTACTAATATGAATTAACAGGAAAAAAATAGTTAATAATAGAAAAAAGCTTGGTTGAACAGATAGTAAATATCATTTGCATAGTCAAATAAACTATAGATAAATAGATAGTCTTCAAAAACCTCAGAGATCTACAGAATAGGTCATTAAAGATGTTTTATAGGGGCTGGAGAAATGGCTCAGTGGTTAAGCACACTGGCTACTCTTCCAGAAGTCCTAGTTCAATTCCAAGCAACCACATGATGGCTCACAACCATCTATAATGAGATCTGGTGCCCTCTTCTGGTGTGTACATATACATGCAGGCAGAGTACTGTATAAATAATAAAGCAATGAATCTTAAAAAAAAAAATGCCAAAGATGTTTTATTAATAAAAGGCTTTTCATGACAATGAGACATGTCTGTTCCAGGCAGCAACCCCATTCTACTTTAAAGATGATGATGGGCATCAAAGAACTTCCATATGGAGTTTTCTTCAAATGTGGCAAGCTGTCACTGGGCAAAAATTTGTCCTTGCCTTGACTGCTGACAGTATACTGTCTAAACTGGACAAGTGGGATGCAGGGAAGTCACCTGCCAAACTTTGCCAAGACAAGGTAGGCAAGTCCTTCATAATACCTGCTTCACAGAAAAATCTGCCAGATATTCTAGGGCAGTAGGCCAAGATGGATGCTCCAATATTACAGGTTACTCTTCAGATAGCCAGCAACCTCTGTCATTTCTATAGTTTTGGAAGCTGCTTGCTCTGAACTTCTTGTTTCCTCAGGTAATATTTGTTCTTCTCAGGTCTCTTATCCTTCTCAGGTCTCTTATGGGGTTGAAGACTAGATAGTTATAGTTTCACAATTAAGCTTAAGTTACTTAGGAGTTAAGAAAATAATTTAAGGTCTAAAAAGATAATTATAGGTTGATAAATGCAAGTTATGATAGAAAGTGATTTATTTATGCACAGAACTTTGGATTCACCAAGACAGGATAGATGGCAGAGTCCTTTTTCCAAGGTTATCAAATACAAATAGACTGGACATTGTAAATTCTTACCTGATAGTTCTCATAATTGTTCTTATTGTATATTGAGTCAGAGAAAGAGCCTTTTATTGGGCTAAAGGGGAGAGATGTTGGATGATGTTATTCTGTACCACGTAAAGATATAAAGATTGTCTCTATATTATTCAAATGCTGATTTCTGTTTGGGCAGAGAGGCAGGGATCTGATTACAGGCCAGACAATGGTACTGTCATTTTTATGAAGCACCTTCTTAGTATTTTGTAAACACTGTTCACCATCATCTTCTGATTGGCTAAATAGCTGAATGACCTATAACAAAGACGGGAGGGAGGGGACAGGACTCTCTGGCTGAAAGAGAGGATTTCAGATGGGATCTGAAAAGGCAGTAGTCAGTCACCAACCGACAAGAGAGGAAAGCAAGGACTAAGAGACTAAGATTGAAAGGTGGCAGGACACAGGCCAGGCCAATATTGCTGGATTCGAATAACTCAGAATCTGCCCAGCTATAGTGCCTAAGCTAATAATAAATATAATAAGTTATTAATTGGGAGCTGCGGTGGGCATAGAAAGGCAGGACTGTTACAACAGATTGCATAAATTCTATTGTAACAGTGCCATGTTCTACACAGTCCTTATTCTACACTGATTCATCAAACCAGCCACAGAAAAGTTTAAAAACATTTCCAGTTGCAAGTATTTATCTGTGGGTGAAGGGATCAAGACAGATACTTCGTGGCCTTACTTTTGTATTTGACTTGGGGGAGTGTTTGCTAGGTGTTGAGAGAATTTGAGGGGAAATGTGGTGCCCTGGGTTCCACCCATAACACTGCCAGAACCCCCGAAAGAGATGAAGAATTAATCCCAAATTTCTCAATTACCCACTCAAGAGTATTCTTTAAATCTGACTAATGGCCAAGGCTACACAGAAAAACCCTGCCTCAAAAACAAACAAAAAACCCCTCATGTACAGATTTCCTTTACAAAAACAAGTCTTGGGCGGGGATGCATATGGCTCAGTGGTAGAACACCGACGTTCAATCCCAGCACTGAAGGGAAAGACAGAAGAATCCCCTCAGCCTCAAACAGCTATCTATGACCACTTGTTTGAGAAATATCGACTAACTAGCTAAGTGGTCCGGGACAGTAGGGTACGCTGGAGAGGCTGACATAGGAGGAACATGAGAAACACTAAGTAATCTTGTCTTATCAATTATGAGTTCTCATTACAAATGGAAGAAAATATAATTTCTCTGGACCAAAGTGAAAAAAAACTAAACAAACAATATACTATTACCACACAACTTTAAATCCTTAACTTAGCTATAGATTCCTTATGTTCTATAGATGAGGGTTCCCAGAATCAGAAATTATATAGCACCCAGTCAAATTTGAATTTCGGGTAAATTGCAAATAAGTTTTTTAGCATATCTTAAATATTACATAGTTATTTACCTGAAATCCATATTTAACTTTTTCACATCTTCCTCGTAACCACAATAGTCCTGAGCATGAGAAACTCACATACTGCTGGGCATGGTAACACAAACACTTTAAATCCAGCACTGGTGAGGCAAAGGCAGGTAGATCTCTGAGTTCAAGGCCAGCCTGGTCTACATAGAAAGTTCCAAGATAGCCAGAGCCACACAGAGACCCTGTCTTAACAAAAACCAAACCAAAAACAAAATCAACCAACCAAACAAACAAACAAAAAATTCACATGACATTAAAACATTCAAAGTTAACTAATAACTAGGATTGTTTATTTATCACTAGCCTGGACTATCTGAATAACTATTACATCTGTGGTTCTTAACCTGTAGTTCGTGACCCCTTTAGTAGGTCAAATGACCCTTTCACAGGGTCACATATCAGATATTTATATTACAAGTCATAACAGTAGCAAAATTACAGTTATGAAGTAGCAACACAAATAATTTTATGGTTGGGGGTCACCACAACATGAAGAACTGTATTAAAGGGTTGCAACACTAGGAAGGTTGAGAACCACTGTATTGCATCGTAACAGGAAAAAGTAAACCACAGGCCCAACTCTGCTAATGCACAGCCGGCAAGGAAAGTATGGTTTCTACATGTTCAAATGGTTGCAAAAATTAAAACAGATGTTCCATGAAATGTTACAATCATTGGCCACTCAAATTTCAGTGCTATAAATAAGTTCTTATTAGAACACAGTCACCTCATTTGTTCATGGTCTACACTTGTTCTCTCCTCACAAGAGCTCAAGAGTTGTTAAAGAGACCATAGGGTTCCAAAACTTTTTAAAAAGAAAGTACTATCTTTTATTATCTGGTCATTTTCAGAAAATGTCTGCTTTCCTCCAAGAATTATAGTCCTTGGTTACCTTCAAGAGATACAAGAAGTTCCTATTGCTGATGACACATCATGCACTTCAGAAACTGGGAGGAGGCCCTTGAGCTGGAACAGACCTGAATCTACCCTCCCTGAGGACTAGCTTTTATGGTATCAGAAGGCACCATACAACCTTCCAAAGGAAGGAGGCAACCAACAATCTTACCCAGACATAACACTTATGAACCACATCAACGACCAGCATGATTCAATATCTCTAAGGTGCAGTACATACATACCTTTGCAGTAACCACTAGTTTCTAACTGGACTTAAGATCTGCTCAATAAGTGGAAAACTATGGTTGGCATCGGATACCTGACAAAATTTGTAGTGCTAATAAAGTCATGGACCTTAAAGAACCTACAATCACCACTTTACTAAAACAGCATAATCCCTAACAACAATCTAAACACTTATCCTTATACTCACAGATAAGTGTAGTCCTCACCCATCTCTTTGCAACAGATTGAAACCATTACAGAAAACCCACAACCAATCAAAATGAAGAGTTCTGGCCCAGTCCCAACGGATACCTCTACAAAACACTCCCACACCCAAGTCTCAGGGAATACTGTGGAAGAGGGGGCAGAAACTGTAGAAGCCATAAGATCATGATGTTTGCTGCGAGATTTGTCAGAAGCTCTGTCCATAAAATCTCACAAAAATGACTGCCTAAACACGAATGGAACAAAAATGACACCAATAGATAGGCCAAATTGGACAGGTGAAAGCCCAGAAGGCCTCAACCCTACAAAAAGAACTATAAGCAACTAAGGAATTGCTGAGTGAGAGTCTTCCCCAAAGAAGAACAAACCAATCATTATCCAAAACAAATGGTCAGCCCTGAAATCATACATATAAATAGCATTATACAGACGGAGCAAGTTACATTTAGGGATATATATGTATACATACATAAATATAAACATGTAAAAATGATTAATAAAAAAAGACCATGAATTTGAAACACAGAAAGAAGAGGTGTATGAGGGGAGGGTTGGAGGGAGAAAAAGAAAGGGAGAAATTGTGTAATTATATTATAATCTCCAAAAGAAAAAAAAAACTGCAAATATGTTTGCTAACCTTAGCTCTACAGAATAATTTTTGTTTTTAGACTAATTTTCTTAGACCAAACAAACATGTCTTACAAAAGTAAATTCTTGTTCTTCAATTTTAAAACTGACATTACTTTTAAGTATTCCAGATCCATAATTGTGATAAGGATAATAGAAAAGCATATAATTATATAAAACACAATGCCAACTATTGACCTTGTATAGAATTTCTATCCTCATGCCAAACATGAAATAAGTATTAAGGCAATTGCTATTAAATGGCTAGCAATCTAAAGCTGGGTGTAATGGCATAGCTCTGAAATCCCAGCACTTAGGAGGTTGGAGGCAGAAAGATCAAGAATTCAGGCCCAGCCTTGACTATATGACCCTACCTAAAAACAACAACAAAGAATTAATATCAATTGAAGAAATATGACTACAGCAGTTCCTAGAAATACTGTCCAAGTTTCTTATCCTTATAATAATCTTGCCTTATACATAAACTATGATATTCCTAGTTACTCTATAAAACAACAGTAAAGAAGCACCCCTGAACTCATAACTGTAGTAGACACTAGGAGTCTCACAACCACTTACGTTATTAAGCAGTTGGCTGCAATACCAAAGGCTGTCTTTGAAAACAAACAAACACCTATGCTGAATATATTCCTATCAGTAATCTCTACCAGCAACACTGCAGAGATAAAAAGCACAGTGAATTCATTCCACTTAATTTACTAATGGAATCACCTCTCAGAATCAGTTTTTATTAATGGAATCTAAGATTGCTGACGTCAAACCAAATCCAAATTCTCATCCAGCTATCGTTGTTTTGTAATGACAACCACAAAAAGCCCACTTTTACTTAATGAGTTTAAACCAATAACATCACTAAAAAAACCTATTCCCCAACTGATCGGCAAATTAATTATGCCCTATAAAAACAACTATATCATAAAGAATTTCCAGTCAGAGTTTAGTGGCATTGAAAGGTAATTCATAAAACAAAAGACACTCGAAGAGAGACTTTGCTCCTATGGACTCTCCGGCCTGTACATTTCTGATCGCTTATGTTTAGGCTTGTCACTTCCCTATTAAGGCTAGTTCCGTGGATTAGAAGAACCTACGCTGAGAACTAAACACGCAACTTCGAGGAAGTGCAAACAAACCCTGCACCTAACGTGCCTGTTCACATTCTCCATTTTCCACTGGGATGGAAAACAACAACAACAAAAAAAAAAAACCCACATCTGATAAGTATGAACAGTGACAGTCACGACAACCCGTGAGGCCGGCCGGCAGGACTTGGTTCCTTTCCTTTTAGATTACAAGCCCGATTTCTCAACTCCATCCCGACCCAGGGCGCTCCTCAAGTCTGGAAGCCCGACTCTCAGCAAGGGGTAGGCACCCAGTTTTGGCCAGGAGACTCCTGACATTGGCAGGGCTGGGCGCTTTAGGTCCTCTGGACTGAGAACAGCTGTGCCAGGATCCGCCCGAGACAGAGAGAGCCAAGTAAAGGGCCCGCGGAGTGCAGGAGCTGGAGGGGGGCGGGAGCCGCCTGGGTCACCAGCTCCCCGGCTTGGCCTCGGGATTGGGGGCCGAGCCTTCAGCGGTCCTCGCTTGGCCACAGGCGCGGGCCAGAGGAGGAGGCCGAAAGCCCCAGCGGCCATGGCAGGGGGCCCGGCACCTACGTGGTCGGCGTTGCTGTTGGCGCTGTGGAAACACACAGCGCTGAAAGTGTAGCCCGAAATGGAAGCCGCCATGATGGAAATCTCCACCTCCCCCATCATGCCCCGCGGAGGGCGCACTGTCTTCCGGACGCCCCGCCACTGGGCATCCTGGGAAATGGAGTCTTCCTAGCTGCCTCCGGTGAGGACAGGGAAGTTAAGGATTCCAGATCAAAGAGACCCAAGCACCTTCTGTTCCATGTGTCTCTACAGCCTTGTTATAATTCAGTTTGTCCATTCTGCAAATGAAGCTGAAGGATGAAAGGCTGGAGATGATTCAAGCAATTGAACAGTTGGGATTTGACACAGGAATAGCATGATGTAATTTCAATTTAAACAGACCATTTTGCCTGCCTGGTTAAGACTAATGGCTAGGAGAGGTGGAAGGTTATGATAAGGGGATCTACAATAATCCTCACTGGTGTAGTGACAGGGGAATTTTGGTCAGAAGTAGTGGAGTTGGTAAAACGACTGGATTCTGGATTCAAAAGAATTCATATATAAGCTTGTAGTGGCAGAAGGGTTGCAAGTCCGAGGCCAGCCAAAGATACATAGAGAAATCTGTTTCAGCAAACAGCAGCAACAACAACAAACCCTACACGTGTAGCGAAAATCATAGAAGATAAAAACAAGTAATAAGTAGTGAAAACTAAACTATCAAGGTTAGAAAAATAGGAACTCAGGGAAGGGATTCTTCAACTTGCCTCCTGGTTTGCCTACAAAGCTGCTTCTCACTGCTTACCCAAATTCAGCAAATAAAACTCTCTGACAGTTTCTGATCATTGCTCAAGTCAAAACCCTTGCAACCTTGGCAACTTCGTTTTTCCTGATCCCCACATCACATCGACTAAAACAACCTTCAAAATACAGAGTTCGATAATTCATTAGCAGCACACCTGCCACCTCAATCCAAAGCACTGTCATCTGTCTCTCGGTTACCGAAACTTCTCCAAGAGAGTCCCAGTTGGTGGCAATTTTACCCTTCAGGGACACTTGGCATTGTTAGGAGCTATTTTCCAATGTCAAACCCAGGGGAAAGAGATAAACTCAGGAAGGGCCTCATAACAGAATTAACTAGTGCAAAACATCAAGGTAATGAAGTGAGGCTGTTAACTTGCAAAATATATTCTCAAGACAGCCAATGAAATGGTTATGTTAATGTTTAAATATAAGGTGTAAATCATACTTGGCTAACCTCCAAACCCTACACTGACAGACCCCTGCTTCTACTACCCTGGTTTACTTGGCTTCAGCTACAGTAGTCGACTCTTTGCTTTCTGGAAGCACTGAAAATTCATCAGGTCATAGTGCCTTTGCATTTGTTGTTTCCTCTGCCTGGAATGCTAGTCTCCTGGACAACTGTGTAGCTCACTGTGTTATGCCTGCACTAGGTGCCCTGAAAGGCCACTGAGGCCCCTTCTTGACAGACCAATTGGCTTAGCCTAGCTTCTGGGAAAGTTTTTCATTGACAGCTCTCAGCTCACATCTCCTGGAACTATTCCTTGTGTGAAAGAACCTAATTTTCCAACAGCAGTCCTTTACAGTTCAGCTAGTTTTTTTCTTTTTCTTTTTAATACAGCTTAGGACCACCTGCCTAAGTGTCGCTTACAAAGACCTGGGCCCTCCTACATCAATTAACAATTGCTAGAAAGAAAATCTGATAGTTCCATTTTCAAAGGTGTCTCAAGCCATCTTATGTCCAACTAGACGTGAACACAAAAATTAGGCCCTTGCTAATGTTGATAGTCTTTCTATTCCCCTACACCTAAACATTAATAAGCTGTCCTCCAAAACTATAAGTTTACAGTAGAAACAGCCAAGCTTGCCTACAAGGTCATATATTTGATAAGCTTTAAATAATCAGGACGTAAAACATGGAGATAGGCCCATACATGGTTTATGTTGTCAGGACTGTATCCTCCTAATTATTCAAAAGAAGAAAGGGTCACTCTTTAGGGTTTGTGGACAGATGGTGCTCGGCACTCGGTAGGCTTGCCATTCTAGGCTGATACAGGAGTTTTCAAGTTTGCAAAACAGACTGCTTCACTTTCTCACCTCTGAGATTCCAGGATTCTTATTGTGAAGTGCAGATTGCTGTTTCCCGCATGATCAAGACAATCCCCAACAGGCCAATCTGATCCAGGCAATTTCTCACTTGAGGCTCTCTTCCCAGATAATTCTAGGGTGTATCAAGTTGACACAGCTGACCAAGACAAACTCCTATCACCACCTAGCATTATCTGTTGTTTTCATTCCATTTTTCTGTTTATTGTCTTTTTTCCTCTGCTAGCCTATTGTGATATTATTGAAGGATTTATTTGCTTGCTGTTGCATTTTTGTCATATGGAATAATGCCAGGCATGTAGATACTGTCCAGTTTGTAACTGTTGAGTAAATGTTGTGTGAAAAAGTGTGAAGGTCATAGGAAGCTGGTTTTATTCTATCAGCAGGTTATGGTAGGGGAATGTAGATGTGCTGGGTTGGTGGTGCCTGCCTTTAATCTTAATATACAGACTTCAATTCCTGGACCCCATGTGGTAAAAGAAGAGAACTGACTCTTGAGGGTTGTCTTCTGATTTTTATGCACAAAATGTACACATATTGTGTATGTGTGGCCTGTATTCATAATAAGCAGGTAATAAAATTTTTAAAAGAGAGTGTCTAGTTGGGCTGTGTTGGCACATGCCTTTAATCCCAGCACTTGGGAGGCAGAAACAGGCAGATCTCTGATTTTGAGGCCAGCCTGGTCAATAGAGAGGCAGGGCAGCCAGCTACACAGAGAAAACTTGTCTCAAATAACAAAATACAAAAAAAAAAAAAAAAGAAAGAAAGAAAGAAAGGAAAGAAAAGAAAAAAGAAAAAAAAGGGCGGTGTGGAAGGGTCTGGAGGCATGGGGGAGTGCATGAATTTAGTTTCATTGAATTTAAGGTATCAAGGGAAAGCCAGGAAGCTAGAAGAATAAGTGGAAACTGTGAACTGTAAAACCCTATTTCTTGTTTGGTGTGATTGAGTCCTATCACACACCTTTAATCCAAGGACTCTCTCTTTATTGTAAACAGGTCATTATGGTATGACTCACCCAGCCCTAGCACACACCTTTAGTCCAAGAGCTTTCTGTACACAGTATTTAGTAAAGCTAACCTTACGGCAAGAACCAGTTGACAGGGATTAAAGAGTAGGAGGGATTTTGAGTTGAGGGGTATTTAAGGCATCACGACTTTAGCTTGGGCTTCAGCTCTTAGCTCCCTGGCTTTTGGGACTTTGAGCTAGCAAGCTTTTGGCCTTGGGTATTTTGGCCTTTTCCTCCTGGGATGTCAGTTGATCTAGTAGCATTTTGGGTTTTTTTTTTTCCATCCCGACCTGGGCTGAGAAGATCAGCTGGGTGCTTTCTCTGCCTCTCTGAGCTAGCAGGTTTTCACTCCAGCATCTTGCTCCTGGGTCTTTATTGGTAAAATAGAATAGTTGGGATTTTCATTTTTGTTTATAACAACAGGTCATTACCAGGTAGGGAAACAGTTCTCAACCTGTAGGTTGTAACCCCTTCAGGTATTGAATATCCGATATCCTCCATATCAGATATTTACAAGTCATAACAGTAGCAAAATTACAGTTATGAAGTAACTGAGGAACTATATTAAAGGGTTACAGCACTAGGAAGGTTGAGAACCCTGGGCTATGGGGTCTTTATTTGGTATCCTTAAGACCAAAAATATTTCATATTTTGAAGCTGTTTGGATTTTAGATTTTTGGATTATTGATTGTACTTGTTGGATTTTGTCAACTTGACACAAACCTAAACTTGCTGGGGAAAAGGACTGACAATTGAGGAATTGTTTCCACCTCATAAGTTGGCCTCTGGACATGTTTGTGGGATTCTCTCTCTTTAAAGATTTATTTAGTCATTATTTATACAGCATTCTGCCTGTGCATGGGAAGAACAGCCAGTGTTCTTAACCTCTGAGCCATTTCTCCAGCCCATAGGTCATTTTCTTGATTGCTAACTGAAGTATGAGGGTTAAACTGAAGTATGAGGTTGAAGTATGGGCAGTGCCATCCTTGGGCATGTGGGTCTAGGCTGTTTAAACTTTTGCTCCAGCTCCATTTTTTTTTCTTCTAGCTTCCTCGATTTTCACTGATACTTTAAATCCAATGAAACTACTCTCACCCTCCCTCATGCCTCCAGACACCACCCTATTTATTCTCTCTCCCCCCACCTCTTGGTTTTTTGAGACAAGTTTTCTCTGTGTAGCCCTGGCTGTCCTGGAACTCACCCTGTAGACCAGGTTGGCCTCAACCTCAGAGATCTGCCTGCCTCTGCCTCCAGAGTGAGTGCTGGGATTAAAGGAACAGGCCACCACTATCTGGCCAAAACTGCTGCTTTAAAGATTCATTGCATGATCACTGTGTTGTTACTGGAAGAGGGCATGAGGAGCAACTCAGTAAGTTTTCCTCATGGACTCTGCTTCAGTTCCTACCTATGAGCTCCTGCCCTGGTTTACCTCAATGGTGGCTTATATAACTTGTATGCCAAAACAAACAAACAAACAAACAAACAAACAAACAAGACCCTTTCCTCAATGAGATGCTTTTGGTCACTATTTTATCACAGCACAAGAAAAGCCAACCAGAGCAAAGATGCTCAACCTGTAAAGGTAACAGCTGACATTTTCTGAACCCTGACTATATGTCAGGCCCTTTCTAAGCTCTTTAAATACAGTGTGGTCACTTATAGTTCCTTCCATATCTCTGACGCAACATTGTTTAAAGCTCCATTTTATAGTTGAAAAAAAAAAACAAAACAGAACTTACATTTACTGACCATTTCTCATGTGTCAGACAGGTAGAATTTGACTGGATGAATCTCATTTGTCTTCTCTAGGTGGCTTTTGGGATAGGTACTACTATTATGGTTGTTGTAATTATAGGTTGCATCAGCTGACCTGGGGAACAAAAACTTGCCCACAGTGATGTCTCAAAACATTGGGGTCTACCTCAAGAACTGAGTGCCCACTGTTCCCTTTCAAAAGCTCACATTAGAGCAGAAGTGGGAGATGGAGGGTGATAAGGAGGGTTTTTATAGAAGTGTGTTCTCTGATACTGAGTGTTGTGTGGTCAGAGAAGGGAAAGCTCTGCCCTTGATCTTGGATTTGTCAAATGTGAGGTGCATACATAGTTCCAGAGGATCTGGAGGTGGACACTGTGCAGGAATAAAAAAAAAATAAACACAACGACAACAACAAACCCCTGAGGCTGGCAACCTCAGATTCTATAGGTCTGCCTCTGGCCTCAAGTAAGTGGTGCTCAGTGGGAGGGGCTGTGTCCCTCATATAGTTCTGCTTCTCCTGGTGCTTACACAGTGGAACTTCTCCTACAGCCAAGAATCCTGTTTCCCTGGGTGATCAGAGGTGGTGCCCACAGTCCTCAGCACTAAGCAGCCAGAATAATCCTTCCTGGAGCCATGGAAGAAACTTGGTATAAACTATGTTCTTTTTTTTTTTTCCCCAGGGCCCCATACCAACAACTGTTTATAGCTTTCATCATACACAGCGAAACATCTTAAGTGTTGGCAAGACACTTGGCTGAAGACAGGCTTATCTTCCATGGTTGCTCCTTAATTAGAACCTAAAACTTTTAAAGACTCAGTTTGTCACACTTAGGCTTGCTTTCTGTAGCATCTAGAGTCTAGAAAAGATCAAAACAGCTGTGTGCCCAGGGCAGCACTAGTTGGCTGTGGTATCCGGTGGTTTTATTGCCCTGTAATAAGGTTACTCATGCTCTTTCTTGAGTTCTTTAATCACTATGTACATGGATTTCCATCTGCCCTTTACTTTATTCTTTATTGTCAGAAGATCTTGGAACATCATGTATAGGAGAAGAGGAACTGCAACTGTTGTTGCCATTTGCCTCAAGGGACTTGTTATGGGAAGTCAACAGAAATGTCGCCCTGGAAACAAGCTTTCCTTGGAAGGCAGCTTGCTAGGGGCCTCTGAGATCCTTGTCGTTGGATATTGGACCATGGCTATTTGAGTATTTCACAGCTAATACAGAAAAGATCCTAGGCTCCTGACACATAAGATTTCTTGTATTATGGCTGTAGTCAGGCCAGTAGGCAGAAGACATCTCAGGGTTCACACACTCTTGAAGAACAGGTTACTTTTTATTTTGAGTCAACTACAGTGAAACTAAAGCATGCAGAGGTTGAAAGTTGGACAGGCTCATATGCCTAGCGGGGAACAGAGCAAGACCTACCGAGGCACCCTAGCATTGTCCTACTCATTTTATTATGATTCCGTGGTTGGTAGTGTACTGTGAGTGGGCGTAAGGCAATCATATCTTTGGCCATAAGCTCTTAAAAGGCCAGCCAGTTACATCAAGTCACTTTCTATAATTCTACCCACAAATGAAATCAGTCTTTTGGTCGGGAAGCCAGTAATGCGATGGGCTGACCACTTTTCAGGTCTGCCTGGCTAGAGAGAGAGAACATTCATTTGGACTGAGTGGTGTGTGTTTCAGGCGTTTTTTGTGGCTTCTGACTGCTTGTTTTCCAAAGTGCAGCATTCTGAACGACGACTTACAAACAGCGTCCTCAGATTTGGTCACGTTGTGGGCTATAGAGCAAGGGATGCATGAGATGTTAGTTGGAGGGTTCCCTTGGCTTCTCTAGCCTGCTCTGCAGGCTAGGCGGCCTCTAGGCAGCCGAGGTTCTCTCCAGCGTTCCGCTTTCCAAGACTTGGCCTGGAGCATTAGAGAGAGGGCCTCCCACTGCCTAGAGAGGCCAGGTCCCACGCATCCCCTCTGCTCGAGCCGCGACTCTATGGCGGCCGCGACCGCTCACTAGCCGCGGAGCGACATGAACACGGGTGCTGACGGCCAGAGCGGTGCAGTGGTTGCCGCGCGGTCTCGAGAGGGCAGTCCCGCGGCGGCTGACTTCGTCCCATCGGCTCTGGGGACCCGAGAGCAGTGAGTGTGATGGGGAGGGTGAGCGGGAGTCGGAGGCCAGGAAGGAGATGGCGCCCCTGGGGGCCTGAGGAGGGTGGGAGCCACCTGTGGGGGCTCAAGGGGCAAGGTGCCAAGCACGCCCCGGGGGGCGGTCAACCCTCTTTCAAGTCCACCCGAGGTCCTTGGGGTGCCGGTGTAGGGGTCTGGAATCTGAGTTGGGAAAAGAAGGAGAGGATTGGGCAATGAACTATACAATGGCCCGAGAGGTCGCGGGAGAGCTGTGAGGTCGGAGTAGAGGATGCCCTGAACTGGGAGCTACGGAGATAGATGGTAGGGGCTCTCGGGGAAAGAGGAGAAGTGATCTGACCCAAAATTGAAGCTCAGAAATTAATGGATTAGGATATAGAGCAGTGTGAAGAATAGGGAGTAGGGGGAGGGAGCAGGGATTGTAGAGATGAAATTGGAAGAGAAAGCAGATGATAAGGGGGAGGAATTGCAGTTTTAAGGACTAAGAGAAGATTTAGTGGGAGAGCTAGTATACAGGGAGAGACAGAGACTGTTTTAGCATTTAATTTTAAGCCCATTTTATCTTGGCTACATTCATTGTGAGCCAACCGCTGACCTACTGGTTAGAAAAGCCTGTATCTGCACATTGAAGACCAAATTTAGAATAACAATTCATCTGGCACAGTTCAGTTTGGAACTTGACTCTAGCACTTAGAGATTCTTGACAGTTGCCTCTTTATTTAAGCTTTATACAATCATATATGATAAATATACAATCATATATGATAAATAATCATACCTGATGATGAATAACCGTTCATCAGATGAGTGTAAGTATTTGTATAATTTATTCAGTTTGCCCATAATATTTGTTCTTTTACCCAAGGATGTTAAATTGAACTATATGCACTTACTGGTAACACTAATAATGTTTAAGGCCATTGTAAGTAGCTATGTAATACATTGGAAATATCCATTTAATTCTCAAAATACAGTGTAACCAGAGTCTTGCTTCACATTTCATTGTTTATGTAGTTGGGATGCTGTTTATGAGAGAGAACTGAGAACATTCCAAGAATATGGAGATACAGGAGAAATCTGGTAAGTTAAGCTGAGGATGTGAGAGAGCATGAGCCTGTGCACTTACAACAAGGAAGACAGCCTAGAGCTCTTCAGAAGCATGGGTGCATCCTGCTTCAGTGACAGCTTTCAAATCTCTCTCTCTTTCCTTTTATTCTTGTGCTTGTTTTTTTTTTTTTTTTTGTTTTTGTTTTTGTTTTTGTTTTCTTTTTGAGACAGGGTTTCTCTAGCCTCAGCCATCCTGGAACTTGCTCTGTAGACCAGGCTGGCCTCGAACTCAGAGATCCACCTGCCTCTGCCTGAATCTGACTTCAGTGATAAATTTAAAATACTTTTCTTTTTTAATGACCTAGATTTAAATTGATCATAGTACTAGGATGTTACTTTCATTCCATTGTTCTCATTTTTCAGTAAGTAATGAAATTCTGAAGTACTAACATTTGCTGATGTCCAAGAAAGCAGTTATTAAGATAACAGTTTTTAAGGATTAATGCTGATGTAGATAGAGTATGTGTATTTATAAATATGTATGTCTATGTACTTACATATTATATGTGGGAATATACATCAGTATGTATATTGCACATATACCTTGGGTATTTCATTTTTAGTGGTGAAGTCTCCTAAATAACAATAAACAGTTACAAATGCTACTTTTTGCTTTTTAAAAAAGGCTTACGTGAGCATATGGTATAAGCGGCACAGGTGAAATATAGTTGTAACTTTTGCTGTACATCTGTTCTTTGTATTCTGTTCCTACCAGGTTTGGGGAGGAGAGTATGAACCGACTAATAAGGTGGATGCAGAAACACAAGATCCCGTTGGATGCCTCAGTGCTTGATATTGGAACTGGAAATGGTGTTTTCCTGGTTGAACTTGTTAGTACTTTGAGTATTCATATGTGGGAACCATTTCTAAAATGAAAGTTTAAAAAAATGTTGCAGCTAAGAGATTACCATCTAAATGTGAAACAGCAAAGCATTTGGGACACTGACTTTGAGTGTTTAACCTGGGAGGAAAGGCAGACTGCTTGGATTGTGGCAAAGCACTAAATATATGGTGTCAGGAATAATCCTGAAAGATGGCTCCCAGGTGTCTAGTGAATGGTGAAGTCCTAGAGGTATAAAATCTCACAAGCCATAATCCTGAAAGAGTAAAATCTTGAATGTTGAAATTCTGGAAGCCAGAATTCTGAAAACTTCAATCCCTGTATTCCTATAGCAAAAAGCAAAGGATGCATAAGGAATAGAAAGCTGGATAATTCTGAGGGGATTCGAACATCTATAGTGCTGTGTGTGGTATCTGTATCATGTTATGTGTAATGGATACCAAAAGTCCTGACCGAGCATCATTTAGGGTATTTATGTGAGGTTTCCAGAGGAGATTCATGTCTGAATCTCGTTGGAATAAGGAAGGAGCTGTCTCGCTGTGGGTGTACATGATCCCAGAGGTTGAGGCCTGTCAGGGACAAACATAGCAGGTAAGTTGCTCTTTCTGAAAGTGGGGACAGTTTCCTTTTGTTGTTGTGCATTTTGAAACTTTTGGCTGTAGGACCCTAGGGATTATACCAGTGGTCCTGCCTTTGAGCCACAGACTGAGAGTTACACCATTAACTTCACTGGTTCCTAGGCCTTTGGCCTTGAACTAAATCATGCTACTGGTATCCCTTTGCAGACCAATTGTGAAACTTCTCAGCCATAATAATTGTATGAGCCACTTGCTCTAATAAACCCTTCATGTCTGTATCTCTTACTGGTTTTTGTCTCTAGATATTTTTACTAATATAGATTTGGTATTGGGGACACAGCATAATTCCTTCTTACTGTATTCCTTAGAACATAATGAAAGAAATCTGAAAAATTGTTATCTCACAAAAAGGTTTTAGAATAATTTAATTTTTATATTTGTTTATTTGTATATATGTCTATTAGGCTTGGTGGCCAAGTGCCTTTACCTACTGAACCATCTCACTGTCCCCAAGGCTTTAATAATTTAATTGTACAGGGCTTCTTAATTGTTGAACTTAATTGTTTTAGAGTTAGGGTCAATGAGACACCTCAGTGGGTGAGGAGGCTCGCTCCCAAGCCTGCCCACCTGAGTTAGATTCCTGAAAACTATGTGTGGAAGGAGAGAAATGATTGAGTAATGCTAGTTGCTTCCCTCTGACCTCCATAGGGATGCCCATGCACCTATACAAACACACAAAATAGATGTAAACATTTTTTTCAAGTTTGTGTGTGTATCTCTGTGTGTGTGTTTAAAGTCATACAGTGTCTCTGTGTAGCTCTGGCTGTCCTGGAATTCTCTATTTAGACCATGCTGACCTCAGATACACAGAGATCTGACTGCTTCTGCCTCTTGAGTGCTGGGATTAAAGGTGTGTCTGACCATGCCCAGAAAGTTAAAAAAAAATTTTTTTTTAAAAGCTAATTACTGGTGTTGTGGAAACTGTTTAATTGTAGTCACCAAGCAATAACAAGCCCTTCAAATGGACACATGTACTTAACACAATTTGACAACTGAAATAACTCTTCAAATGACAGTGCAGTGTGGCAGTGAAAATGGTGGTTTAAAACGTAAGAAAACCAGGGATGGGGAATTTAGCTTAGTGATAGAAAAGCCTTGAGTTCAGTCCTTACTGGGATGGGGGAAAGAAAAACATTTGAGGGGCTAGAAAGATGGCTCAGGGGTTAGGAGCACAGGTTGCTCTTCCAGAGGACTCAAGTTCAATTCCCAGCAACCATATGGCATTCCACAACTGTCTGTAACTCCAGCTCCAGAAGATCTTACACTTTCACACAGACATAACATGCAAGTAAACACCAATGCACATGAATGAATGAATGAATGCAAGAAAATCTTCCTTAATTACTTAGTTGTGTATTCCTGCCAATTCTACACAGCACTGTACTCCTTGCAAAGAATGCCTATCAGAAGGAGCTTGAGAAGCTCAGTGGCGTTCTGAACAGAAGCACTTAGCTTGACTACTGAAGACGACACACATATTTATCATTAAGTCTAACTGCAGAATACCTCATTTTGACTAATGGATGGCTCAGGCTACTTTGAAACCATCTCCATTAACAAAGATACAAAACTCATTCCCCTGTTAGGCTTGAACATATAAAAACTTACTGCTCTGTTGTCTATTAATATCTAGAAATAGTAAAGCTTTGAGGAGACTTTGAGGTGTTGGGAGATTTTAGAAAATGAGCTTAAATTGTATCCCAAGACAGTAATGACAGGTGAGTGAGGGTTTAGGCACAATCCAGCCTTCAGCCAGGGAATTTTAAAGTGTAGCCAGTAAAGGTTTTTTGTTTTTGTTTTCTCCACTCAGTTTATATTATTATTATTATTATTATTATTATTATTATTATTATTATTATTATT
>NW_026590767.1:4146501-4154307 GCF_907164565.1 Psammomys obesus | reverse complement strand
TTATTATTATTATTATTATTATTATTATTATTATTATTATTATTATTTTGCTGGAGAGATGGCCCAGCAGTTAAGAGCACTGGCTGCTCTTCTGGGGGACCTGGGTTTAATTCCAAGTACCCACATGGCAGCTCATAACCCTCTGAAATCCTTAATACTACTCCCACAGATTGTGGCTTATAACTATTTATAACTCCAGTTTCGGGTGATTTGATGGCCAGGTGGGCACCAGGCATACAGGTTGTATGCAGACATGCATTCACACAAGCCACCCATACATGTTTAAAAATAAATGTTACTTGAGCTTCGATTTCTATATTCAATGAGAGATCCTATCTAGAGAGGAGGGAGGAAGAGAGGGAGAGAGGGAAGAGGAAGGGAGGGAGAAGGAGAGAGAGGGAGAGGGAAGAAGGGAGATATGGAGGAAGGGAGAGGTGAAATTTGAGAAGTCGCCCAGTGTTCCCAGTGTTGCCCTTTGGCTTCTACATTCATGCAACACATATAAGAACACACGTGCACCTGTGGCCACACGTATGTGCACTTAGTATCATTTGTCTTCATTGGTATTACTTCTGGCTGATGCAATTCTAGGAGCTTTTGATGAACTGAAGACATGTTTGCAGTGATAATTCTGAGTAGTTTGAAGATAATTAGGTGCCCAGCCATGGTGTTGTTTGTTTACTAGTTCTGAGTGTTGAGTTTGTGGCCCATGTTTGAATACATAAGGAAGAAAATTGCTAAGTGCCCAAAACAATGCAGGCATGGTGTGCAAGATGGAACTTTTTATTATTTCCTTTAAAGATTTATTTTTCATTACGTTGTATGTCTGTGTCTGCGGTGTGTATGAGGATGCCCAGAGGCCAGAGAGGTTGTCAGATCCCTGAAGCTGGAGTTGCAGGCAGTTGGAAGCCTCCCTGTGTGGGTGCTGGGAGCTAAACTCAGGTTTCCTGGGAGGACAGAAAGTACTCTTAACCTCTCAGCCATGGATCCAGTCCAAGATAGAACTTTTTGATAGGGAGTTACTATGTTGCTTTATATGAGTCATAGAATTTTAGAAGAACAGCACCCAAGAAAATAAACTCAAGTTTATTTCTCTAAGAAAGGCAAAATACACGTCTTGACATGAGATTCCTGAAAGTCTGTCTGTACTTAGGGACGACTTTTCTGTACTTGTCCATAATCTGTCTTTTGTTATGTATTGGGTTTTCTTTCTGTCTTTCTTTTTGTTTGTTTTTTTCAAGCCAGTATTTCTCTGTGTAGTCTTGGCTAACCACCTCACTTTGTAGACCAGGCTGGCCTGGAATTTACAGAGCTCCACCTGCCTCCGCCTCCTCCAGTGCTGGGATTACAGGCATGTGCCATCATGCCCAGCTATGTATTGGGTTCTCATGCAGTTTTTTTCTTTTCATTTATTCCCAGTATTTTAAATCACCAGTTTTTAAAAATTATGCAATTTGCTCCCCTATATATTTCATCTTTTGCATTATTTTGTATAATGTATATGTGTGGAAGGAATTGTAATTTAGGCCAAGCATGGTTGTGCAAGCCTTTAATCCCAACACTCAGAGGCAGAGGCAGGTGGATCTCTATGAGTTCAAGGTCAGCATGGTTTATGCAGAGAATTCTGGGCCAGTTAAGGATATGCAGTAAAAACTTAGCTCAAAAACAAACAAGCAACAACAACAGAACCAGAATAATGGTTGTTTTTTGCAGATTTGAATTATCACAGTGTTATTGGTATAGTGGTAAAACAGCTTGTGCCTAGAGACACTGAGAGCAGCAAATGAAGAGGTGGAGGTTTTTGGCCTTCGTGAAAATTTCAGAAAGTTTCTTTTTCTTTGTTTGTAAATTACCAACAAAACTTTATTGTGGGTTTTTTTAAAAAACGTTAATTTTTTATATGTTTTTGTTGTAGTAAATAAAAAATAAATGTTAGGCTGTATAATCGTTATTATTAGCCCTAAGATTATCATGGTGGTACTGTTTAACTCGATATCACAAATAATAAGTCACAGACACCTGTTAGATTTATGATTGCTTTATTTACCTTGGGCCGGGCAGATATTTCACTCACACTTGCTCAATAACCTCACCATCCATCTCCCAGCCCCCATCCGACACCATCCACCTTAATCGTCCTCATCTGGTCTATCTTCCATAAATAATCCCATGGTACTTGCTTTTATTCTTCGTCTGGGTCTTTTCATGCCTTTACTGGAGTCCTTTCTCCAGGCCCATGTAGTTCCTTCTCCATGCTAACCCATTGTGGTGTCCTCTTTCTTCTGCCTGCATCCGTCTGTCTCCCTTGATTGTCCTATCTTGGAAGCCAGGGACCCTTAGTCAGCCAGGCCTACCGCATTCTGCCCAGGTATAGGCTGTTTAATTAACCAATCAGGTATAATGACTCAGGCAGTTTTACAAACCAAGGATAGGCGTAACCAGATCTTGAGGACCAGTAACACGCATCAGACCAGCCTCCAACATGTTTTGTATACCTGAGTGTTTTGTCCACGTGAGTTTTATGTGGAGTTATAGATGGTAGTGAGCCATCATGTGGGAGGTGAGAACTTAATGTCCTGCTGAGCCATCTCTCCAGCCTGTGAATATTTTTGTCCTTTGAGACATGGGCACTGTGTAGCTCTGGCTGGCCTGGACCTTGATCTTGTAGACTAGGCTGGTCTTGAACTCACAGAGAACTACCTGCCTCTGTCTTCCTAGTGCTGGGATTAAAGGAGTATGTCATCTTGCCCGGCCTTGGTTTTGTTTGTTTTTGAAGTAGGGTCTTGCTGTGTTATCCAGGTTGGCTTCTAACTCGATCCTTGTGCTTTTGCCTCCTGAGTGCTGGGAACTCGTGTGTGCCACAATGCTGGGAGGCCTGTTTTTCCATGGACATAGTTTGTCTAACATCAAGTTATAGCTCCAGTCCTTAAGTAAATGTCTTTTACACTAAAATTTTATTTTATTTATTATTGTTTTGAAATAGGGTCTCATGGAGTTCAGACTGGCCTGTAGCTTACCTGTAGCTGAGGATCTTCTGAACTTCTGGTATCCTGTCCTCCCTTCTTGAATGCTGAGATTACAGGTGTGCATTACTATGCCAGGCCTAAACAGTTTCCCGTTATTTTCCCACATTTAGTTTTGAGATACTTGATGTCGTAGAATTTTATATTTAATAATTTTAGTCTTTTGGGGTTTCATCATATGGGATTATGGTATTTGAGATTGTGTTTTGGGGATTAGGACCAAAAGCCCTAAGTGAGAAGCCCCAGGAGATCAGAGTGCTAGTCTTGGTTCTATTGGTTATAGTCGTTACCTTGAGCAAGCCCGCTTAACTTTCTCTTTAGGGTGTAGGCTGGGTGGTCTGTATTAGCTCCTCTCAGCCCAAAGCTAGAAATCTGTCAATACTAAAAAGGGATGGGGCTAGAGAGGTGGTCTATTGCTTAAGAGTCCTGGCTGCTCTTGGCAGAGGACTCAGGTTCAGTTCTACCATGGGGCTTACTCACAGTCTCCTGCAACCCCTGGAGTTGGCCTTCGCAGGCACCAGGCACGTTTGTAGTGCACATACATGCAGGGGAAACATCTATGTACATGAAATGTTAAAAATAGTTAGAAAGAGATGTTTACAATTCTGATTGTGTGCGTGTTCCTTAATTTAGGTAATTACATGGCTTAACAAAAATACATTGCTCATGCACCTGAGTTTGGTACAAATTCCTGTATCAGTATTGTCCTGTGTTTGAAGTGGTCATTGCTATGCAGGAAATGTAAGAAAGAGGCATCATCTTAGATGGTTTTACTATTATTTCTCATTAAATTTTTTTGTTACATTTATACATTTGTGTGTATCATGTGTGCATGTTTGTATATGTCTGTGCTGTGCATCACAGTGCCCAAGGAGATCAGAGGACAACTTGAGGGAGTCAATTCTTTTCCTGCTATTATGTGAATTTCAGGGATTGAAATCAGGGTACCAGGCTTGGCAGCAAGTACCTTTACTAGCTTAGCCACTTAAGATGCATATATAAGATTGAAATTTACTGGTGACTACCACATACTAATGCTAGGAACCTGAAGCTGAAAGTCTGGATCTTGTGCTTGGATTATAGTACAGTAGTTAAACTGAAGCACATTATATGTGATAATGGACATACTGGGTATAAAAGAGGAAGCAGGTAGCACTGGAAAAGATGGATGAGGAAAGGACTTGAGGAATTAATATCCAAATTGGGGGGGAATCTCAGGGAACTGTAGTGAGTACGGTGGAGTGTAATTAGAGAGGGGAAAAATGTTGGATAAATGAGAACTAAATACATGAAGTTTGAAGCAGCGTAGGTCTTGTGCCATTAAATAATTTGGTAAAATAGAATTTTTGTGGAACAAGACTACAGATGATGATTAAGTTCAGGTTAGTTACCATATTGTATTTTGCATTGTGTAAGAGCTGAGTTTTTCCTTTTTAGGGGTAGTGGGGAGAGAGGCAGAGTAACCTTTCTTGAAACAGTTTGAAACATGAAAACAACATACATTCTGAGAGCACAGGAATGAAGTGTGGACAGCTCAGAGGATTGTCACAAAGTGACCACCACACAATGGTCGGTATGGTTAAGTTTCCTTTTCCCTGAAAGCAACCACTGTCCTCTGCTGGTTAGCCAAATGGGTCTTCACTTCCTAAATTGATTAGCCTATTTTTGAGTGTGTCAGTAGAACTTCGGTCTACGTTCTTATTTTCATTGCTGTGCAGGGTTCTTTTTATAGCCATCTCACACATATTTAGTCACCTGTTCATTTTACCTGTAGATTTTTTTGGGGGGATTACTTACTTATTTTTATTTTAGTTTTGTGATTCAGGGATTGAAGCTAGGGTCTTGTGCATGCCGGGCACCCACATCACTAAGCCATTGTCCAAACCCTTTGGGTTGTAATAGCTTACTTGTAGAAGCTAATGGTTTAAGCACACGATTGTGGATTTTTATTGATTTTCTCCGTCTTTAATAATGTGCTTTGTGGCTAAGTGGTAACTTCAGTTTTTCCCTTTTAATCTTTTATTGCATAAGTGTTCATGTGGGTGTAAGTGAATGTTACATGTATATATGTATGTGGAGGCCAAAAGATAACATCTCAGTCTCCACCTTTTTTTTTTTTTTTTAACTTTTTAATCATTTATTTTGTGTGTGTGCTTGTGTTTATATTTGTATATAATGTGTATTTTGGGGTGTGCATGTGGAGGTCAGAGGAAAACTCTGTGGAGTTATTTGTTCTGGGGATCAAATTCAGTTGTCAGGCTTGGTAGTGAGCACCTGTGCATGCTAAACCATTCTGCTTGCCATTTATTTTTCTATCTATCTATCTATCTATCTATCTATCTATCTATCTATCTATCTATCTATCTATCTATCTATCTATGTTTGAGATAGTCTCTCACTGAACCTGGAGCTTGCTTATTCATCTAATGTCTGGCTCCAGGAATTCTCCTGCCTCCGGGTTATAGATGTGTGATACATTTGGCTTGCTTTTACATGGGTGCTGGACATTGAACTCAGGTCTTCATGCTTCTGCAACAAACACTGTACCAATTGAGCTGTCTTTCTAGTTCCCTAAAAGTCATGTTTTTGTTTGTTTGGATAAGGACTCTAGCTCAGGATGGCCATGAAATTGCTAGTAGCCAAGTTTAAACTCTAGCCCACAGTCCTCGTCCTTTGCCTCCCCAGTGCTAGGATTATAGGCGTGCTTGGGTATGGATGTGTTTGTTATTGTTGAGCGTTCTGTTATGTGGCATGTCTCACATTATCCATCCACTACTTTATGCATGTGTGCTGTCTGTCTCTCTCTTTGAGAAGAGTTTTGCTCAGGCTACAGCTTACTGTGTAGCTTGAACTTTATGGCAATTCTCCTGCCTCAGATTCCTGAGCACTAGATTACAAGTAGAACTCATCACATCTGGGTTCTTTTATGCCTTGCTTAAAAAAAAATCTTCATAGGGTAGGAATTTAGATTATTATTAGTTCCTTTTAGATTCACTTTATGTGTCTTAGTATTTTGCCTGCATATATGTCTGTGCGTCATGTACCTGAGGAGGTTGTAAGAGGACCACAGACCTCCTGGAATTGGAGTTACAGAGACTTGTGAACCACTGTGTGGGTGCTAGGGACCGCTCAGAGTCAGGAGTAAGTATTCTTAACTGTTGAGCCATTTGTCCAGCCCCAGAAGTTTAGATTATTGATTTAAGACTTCCACTGTCCTTAGTAAAAGCAATAAATGCTGTGAGCTTATCTGTAAGCAGATGCTGGCATGGATGTAGGAAAGGGGACAATTTTGATGTGTTTGTTTTCATCATTCTTTATATTTATTTTTTCTAACTTTTATATATCAGTTTCGAATTTTGTTTCATTTCTAAATACTGCAACTTTTTCTATTACCTTATTATGGATTTATAGTCCTAATGCATTCGTTAGCAGAAAACATACTTTGTGGATTTCAATGCCTCTAAGTTTGTTACGGTTTTATGTCCTCCAGCACATAGTCTGTCTTGAATGATATGCACTTGACTGTGTTTTATGGCTAGTAGAACATTCTGTAAATGTTAAATGCATCCAGTTTATCGATGGCATTTAGTTCTGTGCTTTTTGCTGATTTCTACTGTTTCTATCAATTACTGAACAATAAAGATCTTTGGGGACAAACAATTAACACTTGAATATATAGTAGCTCCATATCAACCACAACAGAATGTGTGTGTATATACACATATATGTGCACTTATATACATATTAAGATAAATTTGCTATATCTAATCCATCAAATATACATTTGACTTTCTTGATCTAATTACTGTGCATTTCAGTTCTGGCATTATTGTTTGGTTTGTTGTTAAAATTCACAGTTTGGGACCAAAAATTTTTGACTTGTCATTTTCATTTGTTTTGGTTGTTTTAAATTGTTTCTGTTAATTCTTTCATTAGGGTTTCAAGACAGGGTTTCTTGTGTAGTCCTGGCTGTTCTGCAACTCACTCTGTAGACTCATCTGGCCTTTAACTTAGAGACCAGTCTGCCTCTGCCTCCCAAGTGCTGGGATTAAAGGCATGTGCCACCATGGGCTCATTGGGGCCTGTTTTAATATAATTTTTCTCCTTGTTTTTGGTTGTTTATTGTTTCTTAGAATGTCTATTTTTCACTTGGTGCAGGAACTGAATGTGAAAAGCACTGGTGATAGTTTGAGGTTCTGAGTGGTTATGAAACCCAAAAGACATCAGCATAATTTTTATAAGTTGTATTGAAGAGTCAACAGTCAAGGCAGAAGGAACTGCTAAAAGTCATAGAACCATTAAAGGTTTCAGTTTATTGCAGAAGGAATTGTGAGAAGTGAGAAGAAAATGAACGTGTCCAATGGTAGAGGTAGAAGTCGCTAAGAGGAAGGATAACAGACCTTCATATCAAAGGCAGAAATAATATGTGGCGGTACTCATCTGTAGTCCCTGCACTCATGAGGCAAAGTCAGGAAGATCCTCAATTATGTATATGTCAGTTTAGGCTTCATAGCATGTTGGAGGTCAGCCCAGATTTACACAGTGAGAGAGACTGTCTTGAAAATAAAACAAAAGGAAAAACAAATTATCTGTGGAAAAATAACTGGTGTTGTGTGTCTCTTGAGCTTAGATTACAACTCAGTCACCTAGGATTGAAAAGTGTTTTCAAAATACAATTATTTTTAAAAATAAGTCTTGTGTAGGTTACTCTTTTCTTCTTCTTCTTCTTCTTCTTCTTCTTCTTCTTCTTCTTCTTCTTCTTCTTCTTCTTCTTCTTCTTCTT
>NW_026590767.1:4022239-4146491 GCF_907164565.1 Psammomys obesus | reverse complement strand
TTCTTCTTCTTCTTCTTCTTCTTCTTCTTCTTCTTCTTCTTCTTCTTTTCTCCTTCTTTTTCCTCTTCCTCTTCTTCTCCTCCTCCTCCTGCTCTTCCTCCTCCTGCTCCTCCTCTTCTCCTCCTCCTCCTCTTCTTCTTCATCTATTTTTTTTTTTTTTTCCTGACACGGGTCTTACTAGGTAGCCTTGGCTGGCCTGGAACATCAGGCTGGCATCAAACTCACAGAGAACTTTTTGCCTCTGCCTCCCAGTTCAGAGATTAAAGATGTTCATGCATGCCTGGTACTATGTTAACTTTTGGAAGAAGTAACCATTTAGTAAATGGTTATCCACCAGGAAAATTTCAGACCATACCACATTTTGCAACCTTTATTGTTTTAATTTCTTTTAAATTTTACTTTTTCTTTTTTAAAAGATTTACTTATTTATTATTTATATGATGTTCTGCCTGCATGTGTGCCTGTGCACCAGAAGAGGGTACCAGATCCCACTGTAGATAGTTATGGGCCACCATGTGATTGCTGAGAATTAAGCTCAGGACCTTTTAGAAGAACAGCCAGTGCTCTTAACCTCGGAGCCATCTCTCCAGCCCTTGAAATTATTTTTTCATAATGAGCAGCATAATTGTATGTGGGTAAAGAACAGAAACCATTGCCATAGGCACCATACATCTGAGGAGGGTTTATGCCCAGCAGATAGTAAACCCTCAAGCCCTGTGGCCTTTCTGCTGTTCCCTGCAGAAACTGGGACCTGCCCGTCTACCTCACAGGCTTTTCAGAAAGATCTAATAGAATGTGTGAAATAGTTGAAAACAAGTGAAAAAGTGCTATGCAAATATAAGATGGCTTAATTATGTCGCTGGTAGAGAATTAATTTATAATTCACTGAAGGAAAATAGCTTAAAACCAACTCACTACATATGCATGTAATTTATTCATATAACTTAATTATATGTTAAGTCAAATGTGAGAAAAATTCATGTGAATTTGAGCTTAGCAGCATTAAAAATTAATATTACATTTTCAGCCCAAGGGCTTATATATTATCTTTGAGAAAATAGATTTCCTTTTGAAAAGAAATCAGATATAGCAAAAGCAAAAAACTGTCACGAATTTAAGTGTTTGGTTTCTGTTCAAAATACAATAAAAATTTTAAACATGTGGATAATTGGGTATTCTATGACATTTGATCTACAACAAAGTTAAAGCAACCCTAGTACTCAAAGAATATGACAGTTTATAAACAAAAAATATTAAAAGCTTTAAACTATGAAATTGTTTCTCTTCTCTAGGTGAAACATGGTTTCTCTAATATAACTGGGATTGATTACTGTCCTTCTGCAATTAAACTTTCTGCAAGTATTTTAGAGAAAGAAGGGGTATCTAACATTAACTTAAAGGTAACTATTTTTTACATTAATATTTTAAAATAAGCTATAATGTTTAAGTGTTTCTAAAGTATGTTAATCTGCTGACTTTTTGGAATTTGTAAATTAAGGATCAATCATAAATAATACAAACTAAAGCATTTAAAAGTAACTATTAAATTTTGATCTAGTTAGTCTAGGCAAATTCCTTTTTTTGTTTTTGTGTGTGTGACAGAGTACTGCTGTGTAACCCAGGCAGTCTCGAGCTTGCCTTCTCTTGCCTCAGTCTAGCATGTAACACTGTTCTTTGTGGAAAGGCCTTCTTTGTGTGTGTGTGTGTGTGTGTGTGTGTGTTCATATGATGCTGTCCATGTTTGCAAAAACATACAGTACCTGACTCTGCATTAATCAGGTCAAAAAGTTATAAATGCTAGGTGTCCCTGTGGTACTGTTTTCTGCCTCAGGTTCTACTAGAACTGGAAGCTACAGCCACTCAACTGTGAGGATGGCAGGATTTGGTTGTTGCTATTTCTCAAATGACTTAATGTAAAAAAACCTTATAAATGCCTAGGATGTTATAACATTGTTATTTAATTCTTTGTCTAATGGCTTTAATCGTCAGCTTGACCTGGCCTAAAGTCATCAGAGATAAAAGCCTCAGTTAAAGAACTGTCTAGATCACCTTGGCCTGTGGCCATGTCTTTGGGGATTGTCTTGATTACCAGTAGATACAGGAAGGTTCAGCCCACTGTGGGGGCACCATCCCTAGTATTCTTAGTATTCCTAGGCTATATAGGGAGCTACTAGCTAAACATAAGCCTATGAGAAAGTCAGAAAGTGAGCTAGCTTCAGGTTCTTGCCTTGAGTTCCTGCCGGACTGCGACCTGGAAATGTAAGAGAAAATAAGCCCTTTCCTATCCAAAGTTGCTTTTGGTCTGAGTGTTTTATTGCAGCAACAGGAGGAAATTAGAACACTAAAACCCAAGAAGTCAACCTCATTTCTTCTCTTTTCCTGTCAGTCATTTTTGCCTCACCACTTTTATGCTTACACACCTCAGATCCACATACCTACCACACACTAGTAGTTTTGATCTTAGACAAAAAATTGGCTTACATCAGTGTTTTGGTCATAGACCTCCATTGGCTCCTCTACATTCACATAGAACTAGATGCTACAGCTAGATTTAGGAACCCTTCCTTGTGCTAGAGTCAGTATATTCCCTTGAATGTTTTAGATAAGCCCTCTGCCACTGAACTCCATCTTTAGCCCTCATTTCACCTTTCTTCCTTCCTTGCTTCTTTCTTCCCTTTCTTTTTCCTTCCTTCCTTGCTTTCTTTTCTCAAGACTATCCTGGACTTCAGAGAGATCAGCCTGCCTGTGCATCCCAAGTGCTGGGATTAAAGGTGTGTGCCACTGGCCCTCCTTTTTAATTCTTTCCTCTCACTCAGTATCCCAGTGACTGGATACTGTTCATGAGCTGTGTTAAGTGTGTCTGAGGCTTTATCTTTACGGCTTCTACCTTTCTTTCCTTGGGTCTCAAAGGCCAAGTTTGTTTCCTTTAGTCACACCTCTGTTGAAATAGTGCCTCCTTAGAGCAGCCTTTCCAGCTGTTTTTTTCTTTTTTTTTTTCCTTCCAAATTTCTTTTTTTTTAAAAATCAATTATATTTTAAAACAATTTGATTAAGTTTTTTTTTTTTTTTATTTTATGTGCATTAGTGCGAAGGGTGTCAGATCCCTTGGAACTGAAGTTACAGATAGTTGTGAGCTGTCATGTGGGTGTTGGGAATTGAACTATAGTTAAGAGTAGACAGTGCTCTTAACCACTGAGCTGTCTTTCCAGCCCTCCAAATTTCTTTATTTCTATTGTGTAGGTGACATACATGCCTGCATGTATGTCAGCGTATCATCTGTGTGCCTGGTGCCCAAGGAGGCCAGAAGAGTTGTATTTCCTGGGACTAGAGTTACAGATGGCTGTGAGCTGCCATGTGGACTCTGAGACTCTAACCTGGGTCCTCTGGAAGAACAGCACCATTTCCTAGCTCAGGCTGCTTATTTACAAAAAATTTATCTTCCTAGTCACTCACAGTCTTATTATTGTTTTTCCTTTTCTTTCTTTTTTTTCCCCACAAGATTAGGGGTGCTTCCCTTGGTAGCCTGGGCTGGCCTAAGACTTGTGACTCCCACTACCTTCACTTTCTGAAGACAGGACTATAGGTATTCACCATCTTGGCTGGCTCATGATTTCCTTTGTTTTGTGCTACTGAGACAGGATCTTCTATCGTTAAGGTTAGCTTCCAGCATGCTATATGGCTGAACTTGTGGTCATCCCATGCCTCTTTCCAAGTGCTGGAAGCACAGCCATGTGCCACTATGTTCAGCTTTTTTCTCTCTAAAATTACACTCATGTGCCCCTTGTGCATTTTTGTGGGGGCAGAGGTGCCACGGTGCACAGTAGAGAAGGATCTCCTCCCACCACGTGGGCTCCAGGGATTGAGCTCAGTTTGTTGGGTTTGGTGGCAAGTTACTTTATCTCCTGAGCTCAGGCCCTATGTTTACTTTATTTTATTTAAGATTTATTTATTTTTATACATATTAGTCTGTGAAGGCCAGAAGAGGGCTGCAGACTCCCTACATCATGGGTTACAGGTGATTGTAGGCTGCCATGTAGGTGCTGAGAACCAAACCTAGAGCCAGCAGTTTATTTCCAGACCCGGTTTTGTTTTTGTAATAGCACTGTATCTAAACTAATTTTAAAATGATATTTCACGGTATACCATAATTAAGCCATTGTAATTAAAATTTTTTTAAAAGATTTATTTATTTATTATGTATACAGTATTCTGTCTGCATGTAGACCTATAGGTCAGTACAGGGCACCAGATCTCTCCATAGATGGTTGTGAGCCACCATGTGGTTGCTGGGAATTGAACTTAGGACCTTTGGAAGATCAGCCAGTGCTCTTAACCTCTGAGCCATCTCTCCAGACCCACTTTTTAAAAATTTAAATTTCATTTATTTATTTTTGTGTGTGGACTTGTGTGGGCACAGTTGTCCACACACATTCATCTATTGAGGTCAGATGACAACAACATCATGTGGCTCCCAGGGTTCAAACTAGGGCTGTCAGGCTTGGTAGCAAGCCTCTACCTGCTGAGCCATCTTGCTGGCCCCTTCTGAAATAGTGTTAACATCTTATCATATTCATTTATTTATTTTGTGTGTTGTGTAGATGCACAGCAGCATTCTTGTGCAGGTCAGAGGACACTTGGGGGAGTTAGCTCTCGCTGTAGTATCAGTTCTACAAAACCACTCAGGCTACATAGTTTGTGTCAAAAGCCTTTACCTACTGAGTCTGAACCTTTAAAAAATTGTGTGTTTCTCTGTGAGTATGTGTGTGAGTGTAGGTACCTGTGGAGACCGGAAGCATTGAATCCTCCTGGAGCTCGAGCTTTTGGCAGTTGTGAGCCACCTGATGTGGGTCTTTTACAAGAGTAGATGTGTCCCTAACTACTAAGCCATCTCTGCAGCCGCTTGAAGTATTTTCTTAAGTTTATGTTTTAGCTGGGCATAGGGGCACAGGCCTTTAATCCCAGCACTCAGGGAGGCAGAGGAAGGTGGCTAGCCTGGCCTATAAAGCCAAAGAGAGCCAAGGCTACACAGAGAAAGCCTGTCTCAAACAAACAAACAAACAAACAAACAAACAAACAAACAAAGAATATGCTTTAGTTAGTTTTTTGTTTTCTCTGACTGAACAACATAGACTAGGTAATTTATAAAGCATAGAAGTTTATTAAGTCCACAGTTTTAGCAGATGGAGAGTCCAGGATTCTTACATGATGTGATAAGGAGCCATCTTCTTGCATCATAGCAGAGCAAGTAAGCCAGAAAAAGCTTGCTTTTATGTCAAAGCCCCTTCCTCACTAGCCTATTAATCTATTCATGAGGAGAGTCCTCATGACCCAATCACCTTCTAAGGGTCCCTTCCTAATACTGTAACATATGACTTTGTGTTTAGGTTTCCAATATGTGTATTCTGGAAGATGCTCTTAAACAGTAGCAGCTTATAAAACACAAGGCTGTTGTATTCTAACACAGGTTTCTTTACTCTTTTGCTTACTATTATATCCTGTATTTAATAAGTACAGGTGTCATGAAATACCTTTGGAATATAAGAATGTTTTGTACAGGTGTTTAGGATGAGGATGTTCCTCGAACTGAGTGGCTCTTCATGTAGTCTTTGTTTTGGTTCAGATGTAATGAATTTTATACTTTGCATATGAGAGGAAGAAAGGTCCCATCTTCAAATACATGCTGTGTGTGGTGGGTTAGTATGCACCTGCAGTTTTAGTAGTCAAAGCAGATCTAGCAGAGCCTGGGCTTCTGTGTGAGACCCTGTCACCAAAAAAGAATCTGAATACCAATATATAGTATCCATTTTAGGGAAATTGTTTTAGATAGTTGCTTGCCCTATTAAACTTGTATGAATGATAATCATCTAATCGCTCATTTTTAAATGTATTTTAAAATTAAATTCATTGGTAAATTTTTGTATTATAAAATGAGACACATCTCTTTCAAATACTGCAGTTGTATTAGGTTATTAAAAACAGGATGCTGATGAATTATTTAAAGCTAAAATGCAAGACATTTACCAAGTTAAGTAAGCATAGTTTAAATAGTCTCTTAATTTCTTAAGCTTCATGTCTTTTGTTATATCCATTAGTAGCTTTGTGAGCTGCTAAATCAAAACAAAGGAACTTTTGATAATTCCTTGTTTACTTTAGGCCACTCAAGTGGGAGTATAAGTCATCAGTCTTCTTTCCAATGACCTGGGTTCCAAATAAATTTTGTCATTTTGATAAGTATGTTAAATATTTTCAAAAGAATCAACTTTGTGTAAAATGGGCTTTTGAGCCAGTATTCCTGGCTTTGATTTGTTTCCAAATTTGTAGAGATTTAAAATGTCCTGGAAACACTATCAACCTCTCTTCTAAGTTTGGCTTTAATGATCTCGGAAATAAAGAACATAAAAGTTAGCTATAAAGTTGAAAATATGTTTATTATATGTAAAGTGCCATCATAATGGGCCCTTTTATCTCTAACCTTTTACATGTTGTCACTTAAGTTATATAAAGATTGTGTTAATTGTTCTCATATGGACACTCATTTCTAATATAGGTAGAAGACTTTCTGAATCTTTCTACAAAGCTGTCTGGATTTCATGTTTGCATTGACAAAGGGACTTTCGATGCCATAAGTCTTAATCCTGACAATGCAGTTGAGAAGAGGAAGCAGTATGTGATGTCTCTCTCCAGGGTGTTGGAAGTAAAAGGCTTTTTTCTAATAACCTCATGTAATTGGACCAAGGCAGAGTTGCTAGATGTATTCAGTGAAGGTAACTGGCTGCCCGGGGTTTGACTATATGCTTCCTTAGGTTTTTATACTTCTGCTCAGCTCCCCTGTGGGTACAGTGTTTTACATTTCTGGTTGTGGGAATTGCCTGCGTTTCTTCTGTGTTAATGACCTTGGTAATAACTTTGAACTGTGTATACAAAGCACAGAAAAGTAAATTGGTTGGGATCCAGAGGCCTTTTTAACATTTTTCCCAGAAATCCTGGCAGTTAAGTACTAAAATTTATGAGCTTGTAAAGATCAAGCTCTTTATTTAAGCAATGCAATCTTTTATTTAAGCTGTATGATCTGCTATCCAGAGACTCAGAGCACATGTGTTGTGCTTTTGACTTCAGTGCACTAATCTATAATCATGCAAATGGAAGTACATGACCAGTGTTTGAATTTTATACATAGTTTATATGCTTTGCTTTAGGGGTCACTTGAGTGTTCAGGATTTGTTTTTTGTTTCCAGTATATATGGAACAATTATTTTTGACATTGCACAGAAATGAAATGAGGAATTTATGGCAGTTCTACATACTTGTTTTTAAGGAAGTTCCCATCTGCCTTTTTTTTTTTTTTTTTTTATTTTGGGTAGGATTTTTTTCTGTCTATTAGCCAAAGGTAATTAGGACTGTTCCACTACCTAGGAGTCAAGTGAGATTGAGACTCTGTATCTGTACACAGAGCACTTGGAGTTTTCTCAGCTCTTTTTTGGACACTTGAAGAAGCATTTACCTTCCAGTTTATTCATGTAGCAACAGGCATTCCTGGCAAAGTACTTGGATAATTTTTTGGTATTTGTTTACCTTTTTCTTAGAGTCTTTTTCAGGGTTAGTACTAATTATTTTATAGAGGAATGGAAGGAATTTTTGGGATGGAGCATTAAGTAAATGATTCTAGACTAAATATTTGGTTACATTTTGACCCCTATTATAAGCTGATGAGAAATCAACTACCTCAAGAGAGTTTTCTGCACACTGTTTCTGCACCCATGTTGCATCATATTGAATGTACCTATACTAGATTTTGTTTTCTTTTTAGTGTCGGAGACTAGGCAGAGAGGCTATGTCCTGTGTCCTCTTATGCACATTCAGTGGCTTTTGTAGGTTTTATAATGGAAAACCTGAAGTGTTTATTCCTGAAAATATGAGCTTTTGGCCTCATTACTATTACTTTCAGAAAACAAGAATTGTATGTGATTTACTATCTTTTATTTTGTCGTTAAATTTATTATCTTCCATGTTAACATTTGTTTCTCTTAGAACTATTGGGTTCTATCAGTAGTCCTTCCTTCTTTCCAAAGCTCGACAGTTTTAATAAATGCTCAAGAGTTCCGCTGTGCAGAGCAAGTTCCTTTCCTGGTTCTTAAATATAGGTGTTCTTTTTTACCCCTGGAACCAGCAAACAGAAACACATTTGTCTGTCTTTGGTAATGAGGAACAGACTTTAGCCTGGAATACTGTGCTCTAAAATGTGGATGTGTGTGAAAACTGTTGAGTAAACTCTTTATATTCAGTTTTAGAGCACAAAAAGAGAACTAAGGAAAATGTATAATAGGTGGTTAAAGAATCAGTTGCATAGCATTAGAGACTTTTTAGATTGAGTTGCTTTGAAAATGGTGCTTGGACTTAGATGCAAGACAGCAGCAGAGTACTCCACCCCATGTCGCTGTGAAGGGCCTCACTGTTAGCTGCCACAGTCCATTGGCTTAGAATGAAGCTTACCTCACCAGTCTTGGTTTTAATTAAACATTTTTTATATAACGCATTTTGACCATGTTTCTTCCCCTCCCCTAACATTTCCCAGATCCTCCCCACCTCTTTATCCACCCAACTTTCTGTTCTTTTTCTCTTTTAAAACAAACCAAACCACACCAAAACCCAGAAGCAAAAATGACCAAGAAACACATACAAATGAAAAAGGAAACTCCAAAACAAACAAACAAACAAACAAACAAACAAAAAACCCAGAACCAAAAAAAAAAAAAAAAAAAAACCATAAAAATGGAAATTTAAATAAAGAAGCAAAAATGCTCAAACAGAACATAATGAGACAAAAAGTTGCCAGGTGGTGATGGTGGCACATGCCTTTGTTCTCAGTGCTGGGAGGTAGAGGCAGGCAGATTTTTGAGTAGCCTGGTCTACACAGTGAGTTCTAGGACAGCCAAGGTTACATAGAGAAACCCTGACTTGAGAAACCAAAACCAAAAAGGAAAAGAAAAGTCTAGAAAAATACCATTGAATATGTTTTGTGTTGGCCAACTACTCCTGGATATGGCACTTGTCCTGAAGTGTGGTAATATACCCAGTGACAGTCCATTGGAGGAAACTGAATTTTCTTTCCCAGTGGGTATCAACTATACAAATAGCTTCTTGGGTGGGAATCTGTGTCTACTTCTGCTTCTCAGTGCTGAGACCTCATCTGGCTTGAACCTGTTCAGGACTCCTGTGCCCGTGCCTGCAAGTGTGTGTGTGTGTGTGTGTGTGTGTGTGTGTGTGTGTGTGTGTGATATGCCACAGTCTCTCTGAGTTCATTTGCCTCATGTTACCAGTGTCTTAAGATTCTTTGTTTGTTTTCCATATTTGAAATGAATTGTGCAGTTTTCCTTGGTAGTCCTATTCATACAATGTAAATGTTTTATGCTATTTGTTTAGTGACCTTACAGCTTTGTTTTATTATTTTGTTTTTATGGGCTTCAATTCTAGATCCAAGCCTCATAAATACATAGGAGGAGAGTGTTCTACCACTGAAATACCCTTTTGTTTGTTTGAGACAGGGTCGCTCTGTGTAGCCATGGCTGGAACTCACCATATTGACCAGGCTGGCCTTGAACTCATGGATCTGCCTGCCTCTACCTCCCAAGTGCTTCACAGTTGTTTATACAAGCAAAACACTCATACTGAGACTCCAGTTTCAAAACACAGGAAATTAAAAAAAAAAAAAAAAAAGCATGCACCACCACTGCCTGGCTTCCTTATTTTATTTTTAATGAAAAAAAAAAAAAATCAAGTTGAGTGGTGGTGGGGCACGACTTTAATCCCAGCATTTGGAGGCAGAGGCAGGCGGATCTGTGAGTTTGGGGCCAGCCTGATCACAGAGCGAATTCCAGGACAGGCAGGGCTACAGAAAGAAACCCTGTCTCAGAAAAAAAGAGAAAAGAAAAATAGAAGAGTGTGTGTTTGTGTGTGCGTATCATACATTCATGATATGTGTGGGTGCAATTGCAGAGGCTTGTATGTGAACGAAGGACAACTTTAATAGTCTCTCCTTTCCCTCCACCTTCATGAAGGCTCTAGGCATTGAACTAAAGATAACGCAAGAGCCTTTACCTTACTGGTTCTCAACCTTCCTAATGCTGCAACCCTTTAATACAGTTCCCATGTTATGATAACCCCCCCATATACACCATAAAAATTATTTTTGTTGCTACTTCATAATTATAATTTTGTTACTGTTATGAATCATAATGTAAGTATCTGATATGCAGATGGTCTTAGGCAACCCCTGTGGAAGGGTCATTCGACCCTCCTAAAGGGGTTGCAACCCACAGGTTGAGAACCACTGCTTTACCTGCTCAGCACTGAGCCATCTTGCCAACTTTGTTTTATTTTTAAAAGCAAAGTAACAATGCTAATTTACAGTTTATTTTGTAGTCTAAGGAAACACTAGTTTTATTGTTGAATATTTAGAAAGTCACACGGAGGCTTTGCTATCTAACATGTTTGTATAGAATTCAGGATCATGGAGAAGGTTCCTTGAGCAATGATAATGATATGTCTTACTTAGAGGAGGGAAAGCTGAGACTTGAACCTAGGACACTACCCAGTGTCTAAGGATGCTTTTCTTTTAAAAGTATACTGTGCTCTTTATTCCAAGAGAATTTGGATATTAATCTTTGTTTAATTTTCTTTTCTAAAACTTGTGGGAAATATCCATAGATTTTTATTATTTTAACTCTTTTTTTTTTTTTTTTTTTCAGAGCTGAGGACCAAACTTAGGGCCCTGTGCTTGCTAGGCAAGTGCTCTATAGCTGAGCTAAGTTCTCAACCCTATTTTAACCATTTTTAAGTATATAGTTCATAATGGTATTATATACTTTTAATTTGTTAGATAGAGGCTGGAGGGTCAGGAGTTTGAAGGTCATCTTTAGCTATATAGGAGGTATAGGGCCAGCGTCACAGGAAAACCAAATACAAGTAAATCCATAAATAAATAGATAGTGAATTAATTGTGCAGTTCAGCCAATTCATCCATGCTGTTATATAACCATCAGAACTCTGTCTTACAGAATTCTCTCATTATTTCCAAAATCATTTTTAAAATTTATTTATTTTATATGTATTGGTGTTTTGCCTGCATATATGTCTGTTTAAGGCTGTCAGATCTTGAAGTTAGACAGTTGTGAGCTGCCATGTGGTTGCTGGGAATTGAACCTGAATCCTCTGGAAGAGCAGTCAGTGCTCTTAACCACTGAGCCGTCTCCAAATCCCACAAAATAATTTAACCTTTTGGTATTACATGCCTTTGTATGTAATTGCCTTGTATGTACATGCCTTTGATGTGGTTGAATTACTACATGTAAGGCCATATAAGAAGTAGTGATGGCATATGACATTAGTTTAGAATGTCATAGCTACGTCCTACCAAGGAGATGGTGAAGTAGACTAAGGGAGATGGAGAGTACGGGAGGGAAAGCAGGACTAAAGGAAATAGAAAAGGACTTCACTGATGATTGTGTTTGGTCCTTTTTGTTTCTTGTTTATTTAAAAAAATGTTTGGGAGTAAGCTGGAAAGGAATTGCAAAATTAAATTTAGTTACCAGTTTGAAATCACAAAAGAAAATCTAAATTATTCTTAGTTGATATCTAAGTGCTGATTTCTATGCTTGTTTCTACCCAACAACCCATTATTTTAGAAAGTTTTTGGAAGAACATTGTTGGTACATATATTTCTAACACAGGTATTTAATTTTGTCTTATAGGATTTGAACTTTTTGAAGAGCTGCCAACACCCAAGTTCACCTTTGGAGGTAGATCTGGAAACACTGTAGCAGCTTTGGTTTTTCAAAAAAGAGAGATTTCTTTGGACAAAGTCAGTTAGCTTTGTAGAAGAAACTGCACAGCAAAGTAAACCTGATACACAAAAAGCAAGTACAAATAATGCTTAGTAAGTACCCAGGCTTAGGAAGTATAAATAGTGCTTAGTAAGCACCCAGGCTGCACAGATTGAGTACAGCTAATGGGTGGTGGGAATCATCATTTAGATATATCAACTAAGAATAATTTAAGATTTTCTTTTGTATTTGAAATATAAATATTTTTCTTGTGATTTATGACAGTTTTCTGTAACTGTTAGCAGTTGAAAACTTCCAAGTAGTAAATGAATTTACAGAAAGCGTCTCTTCTTGGTTTTTGTGCCTTGGTAAAGGTGAATTGAATATGGCTATTTATGAAGACTTGAGCAAACTGTTTCAAGGCTGGAGTAGTTAAGTTTTCTTCCTGCGTTATAGTATATGTTGTAAGATAAACAGTGCAATTTTGGGTTGATAGCTGGAAGAGCTCTCTGATTGTCATGTGTAGTAAGCAAAACCAGAGGAATTGATGAAATACATCTATCTATCTATCTATCTATCTATCTATCTATCTATCTATCTATCTATCTATCTGTCTATCTTTGTATCTATCATTTATACAGTATTCTGCCTGTATGTGTGCTAGCAGGCCAGAAGAGGGCACCAGATATCATTGTAGGTGGTTGTGAGCCACCATGTGGTTGCTGGGAATTGAACTCAGAATCTTTGGAGGAACAGCCATTTCTCTGAGCCATTTCTCCAGTCCCTATTTATCTATTTATTTAGAGACAGTGTCTCACTATGTAGGACCAGTTGGCTTAGAATTCACAGAGGTCCACCTGCCTCTGCACCACCAGTGCTGAGATTAAAGGTGTGCACCACCACAGTGTTAACTATTTATAGTCTTTGCCCAGTGAAGGATAAATGGGTAGTGTAAGGAAAGGGAATAAGGGAATACCTTGAAATGCTTAGCCCCATGTTAAGTAATGATGTTTTATTAAATCATTGAGTCCTCCTGGTATTTTCTTGAAGTATTACTTGTTTGTGTACAGGAGAGCTGAGCTGACAGTAAAGAGACTTTTGCATGGTTAAATAATATCCGATGGAGCCAAGATTCTTAGCTGGGTCTGTCTGGCTCTAGAACCCTTCTTTTAACATAGTCTACCTCCCAGCTGCCAAATCTCTGTTTTTATAGCATCTGTTAGTTAGGGCTACATATAAAATTCAGGTGGACACTTACTTTTAGGAGCTATACAGGCCTTCATTATGTTGATCACTAACAACTCTGCCTGGTGCTGCTCTGTGGACTTTGAGAATAGTGAGTCAGCCACCTGAGTCTCATGACATCTATTATTGCTCTTTACCATCTATTTGTCTTGAAAGACTTTCCTTTCCTAGGAACTGAATTTTAAGTAGAGCATGGCACACCTGTAATCTTAGGACTCAGGAGGCTGAAGTAGGAGGAGGAGGAGGAGGAGGAAGAGGAGTGTGTGTGTGTTTGTGTGTGTGTGTGTGTGTGTGTGTGTGTGTGGTGCGTGGAAAACTAGGGAGATTGCCATGTAAGCATGAAGACCTGCGCTCAGATCCTTAGTAGCTATTTAAAATGCTGTAGCAGCATGCACATATAATCCCAACACTCAGAGGCAGAGACGTGAGGGTTCCCTGAGGCTTGATGGCCAGGCAGCTTAGCTAGATCAATCATTCAGCTCCAGGTTCACTGGGGGATCCTGTCTCAAAAAACAAAGTCATTGAGAACGATACCCAGCGACCTCTGGCTTCTACATACACACCCAGGCCTGATGCACACACATGCCAGCATATACACTCACAAAAAAAGGGGAAAACTGATTTTTGTCATTCATCCTTCTGGGGAAGGGGCTTGTCAATTGTGTGAACTTTCAGGCATGTAGAGACAAAGGCTCCCTATCTGGGAGCTGATTCATCTGGAGAGTGTTTATATATTACTTTGAAAAGATCAACTGTATCTCCTATTTATATCTAATATTTAGTGGGGCTGTATTTGGGAGAGTATTTTGGTATTGGAGTCTTAATATAAGGTTTTTTTTTTTTTAATTATATAACTTTTGGGGAGCTGGAGAGATGGCTCAGCAGTCAAGAGCACTTGCTCCTCCTACAGAGGACCTGAGTGTGGTTCATACCATCTGTCACTCTAGTTTTTAGGGATCCAATACCCTCTCTTCTGGCCTCCTTGGGCACCAGACAGGTATGTAGTACACACACGTGCATATAAGAGAAATACCTGTGTGCATAAGATAAGAATAAATACATCCTTAAAAGTTATCTGACTTTTGATGATTTCCAGCTTTTTGGGCCTATTGGGTATCAAAACAAACTTTTTCTTTCTTTCTTTTTTCTTTTTTTTTTTTTAATGGTAAATACTCTTCTAGCAGTTAGTCTGGTCCAGCATTATACAGTTTTTCCATTTTGAGGGGTAGAAGAGGACCAGCTTGAAATTTCTATCAGCCTAACCATAAGGCTACCACTTGTCTTTTCAAGATCTGGAGACAATTACATGGACTTTGAACAAAAACAATGATTTTGGAATAGCTTTTATTTTAACATTCAAAAAGTGAGAAAGTACTTTAAATATATGCAATTTAAGCTTTTCAGAGAATTGTGCTTTGTAAGACACAGGATTTTTTGTGTGTTTATGAACACACACACACACACACACACAAGTGCATAAACACACATGCAAGTGCGTATACACGTGGAGGCCAAAGTACCATTTTGTTTGTTTGTTTGAGACAGGATCTCTCTACTTTGTCTAGACTGCCTCGGAACAGGCTTTGAACTCAGAGATCTGTCTGCCTCTGCCTTCTTGATCGGAGGCTGGGACCAAAGGGGTGTGCCACCACACCCAGCCCAAGTAAGGTAAGTACTCTTAGAGGTTTGTTGGGTAAGCTTCAAGTGTTATTAGGCACCAGGCCGACCAATCACTTTCTGTGGACAAGCCGACTCTAACTCACTTATAGCTTGGTGTGTGGCTATTGAAGTTGACGGAGCCCCTGTGTGGGGTGTTGGTTCAGTTCACAACGTTTGCTTTTTCCATTGTGGAGCTCTTGATAAGGTTAAAAACAAAAACAAAAACTTGTCATTTTTTTCTTAGCACTTTAATCTTGCTAGAAGAGATTTTAATCCCTTTAAGGATTGAAATCAGAATAAATAGAAGGTCTGAAATTAGTATTTTCAGACAGGGAAGAAATTAGTATTTTCTAATGAGAAATTAGTATTTTCAGCTAGGGAAGTGGTGCAGGCCTTTAATCCCAGCCCTTGGGAGGCAGAGGCGGGCTGATCTCTATGAGTTAGAAACTGGCCTGGTCTATAAAGCTCAGGACAGCCAGGGCTACACACAGAGAAACCCTGTCTTGAAAAACCAAAAAGAAGAAGAGGAGGAAGAGGAGAAGAAATTAGTATTTTCAGATAATACCAAATTGTTAAAAGCCTAGTTATGAAATATCCCAAAGATAATGAAATAAGCTATAAAATACTTTATTTTAAGTCTTAGTATTGTTAACTCTCATAAGTCTGTGGGCACATGAATGAAATGTTTCAAAACAGGAGCAGCACATGACTGTTCTGTGGAGAAGAAACTGAAATCATAATTTCATTTAATCAAAAGATATTCTGAGGAAACTTGTTTGAAATGCAAACAAGAACTGAGGCTTTTTCTGGTGAAGCTGCTTCAACACAACAAGGGGTATCTGTAGGAAGCACAGGTCCACAGGAAGTCTGAGGGTCCATGGGGAATCAGGGGTGAATGGTGAGGTCAGGCTCCACCACTTAACAAACAGAAAGTTTTTACAACATTTGTTTTAACCCAAGTGTACAAGTTAGAGTTTTTTTCGGGGATTGGCACTTAGGGCTCTGATTCAAACCTGACACTAGTTTTGGCAACCACTAAGCGATTTTAAAATAAATACAAATTAAACTTTTTTTTTCCCCATTGTAGTAGCAACAAGCTTGTTCTTCTTTTTATTCATTTCCAGTATTCATGCAACCTTCTGTTTGAGAAAAGAAGGGAGCCAAACATATATAAAAGACTTTAATATCTCATAAATTGTTAAAATTTCTGTAACACCACAGTGTAACACTTCATGATGATGGGGTTCATTCTCATCCAGAGAACTTTTGTTTGTTTGTTTGTTTGCTTGTTTATTTATTTCTTTATATAGCACCCTGCTCCAGAGAACTTTTGAGATACGATTGTTTGATTTTGTTTTTCTTCTCTTTTCTTCCCTTCCCTTCTCCTCCCTCCCTCCCTTCTTTCCTTCCTCCCTTCCTTTCTCCCTTTCTTCTTCCCTCTTTTCCTCTCTCCCTCCTTCCCCTTTTTTTCCCTTTGTTCCTTCATTCCTTCTTTCTTTAGATAAGGTCTCCTGTAATCTAGGCAGGCTTTGACCTTGTATTGCAGCTGAGGATAGCCCTGAACTCTGATCCTTGATCTTTTTGCCTCTGTCTCCTGTGTTGGGATTGTTAGGAGTTCACCATCCTAACCCTGCTCAAACCTAATCAATTTCATTTTGTAGATTGTATCTATATATGCATATATGTATGAATGTGTCTGAATTTATCTCTGTCTGGTAACCTACATTGAAAATAAGAACAAATATGAACAGTTAGTTTGTCTCTAGGGGAGAAATCTGAGTTTTGAGTTCTTTTTTTTGCCTCTGTGAGCTAGGATCTATCTGCTGCAGAAACAGTGCTCAGCTTTCAGGGCAAGAGACCAAGTGTCTTGAGTTGCACAGAGTAACCACTCCAGCTAATTGTAGGTGGTATGGATGGCCTCTGAAAGGATTCTTGTCCAATATATTTTACTGGAAGAAATCTGCCACAACTTAGAGCTTGATTGTGGGAAGCAAGGAACACAGTAAATTTAAAGATGTACTGGGGAGAAAAATTAGAAAATCCTTATCATTTCTTTTGGTTAGACAGGAAACAGAGATGTTCTTAGATGAAGGGAGAATATAGGAACATGTCTTATTAACAGTTAATGGAGGAAAATTAATGCTAATTTATTCTTCATACACACCATGCAATTTGTTAGAAAGTAAAAGAATAGTTTGGAATTCTTTGGTCAATTGATGGATTCCTATGTTAGGGCCATAGAAATGAAACTCAACATTGAGTAGATAAATACCCAAGCCCACAGGCTACAGAAATGCTGAATAAAACCAGCTCTACAATGGAACTCTGAAAAGCACTGGGTATCAAGCCCAGTGAATGATTGAAAATGACCTTAGCAAAATCCCTGGAGTGTTGTTGAAAGATCATTCATTTCCAGCTTAGATGTCAAGATGGGCTCTAGTAATCAGGAAAGAAAGAGAGTTTGAGTGGGTACTTACTGAGTTTTTAAAAATCTTTATAACACAGTGAGTTAGACTAATATTAAAAGAGCTTCTCTAGCAGAAATTTAAGCTGAAACTCTGTGGACTTGTAGCTTAGGTCCAGGGAAGCCAAATTAAAAGAATAGGAATAATTCCTAAGACATGAAAGCATCAGTATTCTGTGTTTGTGGAGTAGGACTTAAAGAAGGATGTAGAATGTACTGATAGAAAGTACTTTTGTCATGCTGATACTGTTGTGAGAAAGATTGAAAACTAGGCAATCCATTGTATCTTAAAGTATTTGTAAATTACTGCCTAGCTTTCTAGAGCAAGCCATAAACCCCCCAGATCTACAGCTTTCATTATTTAGAGGAAACTGCTTTCCTATAGAAATGGAATATTTTTAAAAGAAACTTTTAAATTTATTATTTGTGTGACATGCCATTTGGTGGAGTGCCTGTGTAGGTCAAAAGAAGGTGTTGGATATCTTGGAACTGGAGTTACAGGCAGTTGTGAGCTGCCCAGAGGGTGCATGGAACCAAATCTCTGGAAGAGGAGCAAGTGCTCTTAGCTGGTGAGCCACTTTTCCAGCCCTTGCTTTATAGTTTTACATGTTGTTGTTATTACTGTATCAACAAATGATAAACATTTCTGTGACTAATCTTTATTGTGTATTGTGTTTTAAAGCTCTTTAAAGAGTGAGTCTAGCCAGGTGCCTTTAGTCCCAGCACTCTGGGAGGCAGAGGCAGGCAGCTCACTGTGAGTTCAAGGCCAGTCTGGTCTACAAAGTGAGTCTGGAACAGCCAAGGCTACAAAGAAAAACCCTGTCTAGGACCCCCCCCCCCAAAAAAAAAAGAGTGAGTTTAATCTCTCCATTTCCCAAAACCATAAGCATTGACACATGATTCAGCAATTACATATCCTAGATAATACCGGAGTAGTTTAGAAAGAAGTATGAAATGCTTCAGTTGACTAGGGGTGTTCACTAATGCACTGTAGATGAAGCGGTTTGTTGTCAGGGACACTAGCAGAGTAGAAACTGACCTGGGCTGTTTCTTGCTATTGCCTTTTTGCTGCTTTAGAAAGGACAGACTTGTGAGGAAGAGGCTAAATGCAGATGAGTGTGGGTGCTTAAGTTTGGGTTTGCTTCCTAGCCCCTTGCTAATATGAAAATGTCAGCCTTTGTTCCCGTCTAATTTTAGTACATCCTGGCTAAAAAAAAATATTAGGATGATTTCCAACCATGGAACTTGGAAAGGCGGGGCACAGGGAGGAAGAGCGGAGGAAAGAGTAGTTTATATTCCATATCCGCCTGCCTTTCTGTGACAGCATCTAGCCCTTAATCTGTTGATTTGCTGAGGATATAAATTTAGATGCTCTGAAGCAATGATAATTAGGTTTTCCTTCTGTATCTTCTGTAGAAGCCTCATTGGAGTTGGAATGGGGAAAATTATAGAATGATATTTAATAGAGTATCCTGTTGTTTGAGTTAGAGAGTCATGAATAAGCTTTGTAAGGGAAGCCTAGAGTTGTGAGGGATAACATACACTTGTGTGATTATAATTGATACATCTGAGGTATTTCAGTGAACCTGCTGTTATGCTGCTGTGTAAATGAGAGTAATATTTGTTATTTTTGAGAAGTAAGTATTTTTAGAAGTAAGCTGCAGTTTTGAGGTGTTTATCACCTCACATTCCATAGCAGGCTTAGAAGGAAATCTCTGATTCTGTGTAGAGAGCTTCTTGGGTCAAATACTTGGTAATATACTTTGCTCAAGAGGAAGAATAAAGTCCCACATAAACTTATAGTTGTGCCAATTATTATGATTATTGTTTAATTAAAAAGTAATTAACTAGATTAAACTAAAAGTATCTTACCTCATTATGAAGCTGTTCATTTAGTGAGACTCAGATGGGATGCTCCTATAGTAAAGATGCTACATAAACAAAAGAGATCATTTTGTTAATTCTTTTTGAGTAATGGTTTGCAACAAATGAAATAGCTTAGTTTTGAATTTGAAATTTAGTTAACTTGTCTTGGTTCCTCTTGTTGAATAGCTGCAGATGGTTTGTGTTTAAAATCTATTTAAGTGCACTAGGAGTACAGCTAGTAGAGTTCTTGTCTGGCATGTTTAAGGTCCTGGATTTTACCTCTAGCACCACAAAGTCAGTAAGTGAATTTGTACATGGTAGAGTAAGTTTCAAAGGGATCAGACCTACAGAAACCACTTTCCTTTCCTCTCCGTAAATCATGGCTATTCAATAGGTAAACTTTAATCAAAAGAATACATGTGAATACATATGTTTATTTGGTGCATGCATGTACATATATGTCCAAGTGAATGTACTGTGGCAAGTGGAGCTTAGGATAACTTTCAGGATAACTTTCTACTATGTGGGTCCCAGAGATCAAACTCAGGTCACTGGGGTTGGTGTTGGGAACCTTTCCCCATTGAACCAAAGTTCCTTTCTACCCATGCAGCTCAGATACTATATTATTATAAACTGGGTGGCATAAACTGCAGGCATTTTTTTTTTTTTCAGAGTTCTGAAAGCTAGAATTCCAAGAACAAAGTGCTGGTAGAGTATCATCATCACTATTTTTTAAACATACATTTATTTATTTATTTATTCATCATCACTATTTATTAAACATACATTTATTTATTTATTTATTTATCTATCTATCTATCTATGTATCTATTTATTTATATGTGTGTGGCACACACATGTGGAGGTCAGAAATAACTTGTGAACTTAGTTCTTCCTTCTACCATGTGGGTCTTCAGGATTGGATTCAGATTGGCAGGCTTGGTGGCAGGCACCTATACCCACTGTCTATCACCATGCTTGTCCCTAGTTATGTTTTATTTTAAAGCCTCATTCCTTGGCTTTTAGGTGGCTGCCAGTTGTGTGTTCACATCACCTCTTTGTGAGTGCTGGGGAAGAAAAGGTGAAGGAGAACAAACACACAAACTCTCAGGGGCCTCCATGTGAGGGCCCTGATCCCACAACCTCTCCTAACACTGATAATCCCATAAAGGCCTCATCTGCAAATACTGCTGCATTGGGGCTTAGGGCTTCACTGTATGGTTTTGGGGAGGGAACCAGCAAAAATTTCTGAAAATTGAGACTTAATGAACAATGCCTAAAAAATAGGTTTCTAGTATATATGAGGCATTACACACTCCATTTGCTAAGTGTCAGCTGTTGGGTAACTTGATAGCTCTTAAACTAAGGTATCTGTATATTAAAAAGATGTATATGTACCTATAATAAAATATTTGAAGCAAATGAGTATTTTTAAATCTGAAAAACCTTGTGCCTGGTGACTGATTTTTTTTTTTCTGATACATGTCTGATTGTATTCATTTGACCATAAAGATGACCAATAAATTCAGAAATTTACACCTTTTATTTAGTCTGCTTCCATCTTACATGTAGAAAGATAAGATTAAGGTCAAATGAACAATCATGATACTATAAAGAATCTTCCTCTGTTTCTTCTGTGCCCCAGATACATGCAACAGAGTACTCCCAGCTGAACCACTTAGGCTTTGAGATGCTTCTCATGTGCCTCACAGAGACTACTTGAGTCTAATTTTTTCCTTTTGTACCCCCTGCCTTGACAGCCAATCAGTTTGATCTGTAAGTATTTATCCTGCTGATGAAAAAGGGTTTGTTTTTTGTTCTGTTTTGCCTTTTTGTTTTGGTGGTGCTGTGATATAAGCCCTAGGGCTTTGAACATGTGAGGCAAGCATTCTACCACTGAGCCCATCTCAGCTCAGAAATTGAACTTTGTTAAAGGCACTAGCAGATTACCTAACATAATACTTGTTAAGGCTGCTTTACTTTCTGTCGATTTCTTTGAAGCAGCTTGATAGGTGGAGAGAGAATCAGGTGTGGACTCTATTCAACAGGGCGGTGAATATTGAAGAGACACACGGAAAGCAGCTTAGTGTCAGATAAGTATTCTTTCCTCCTAGAACTAATAGTAAACTCTTCAGGATTCCACCCTGCAGTGCCACCAGGTTAATGTATTTAGAGCCATAGAAAGATGCTTGTATTGTTGAGTGAGAGAGAGAGCATCTGTAACGGTGCACTCTTCAAAACAGCACCTTTTCACTTAGTAAAGGAATGAAGAGTAGCTGCCATGATGCTGGATTTTCATATGTTTTCCTGTGTTTCAGAGTGTGAAAGAATACCTTTCAGATTGAGAACATGATCTTTTTGCATAGTAATAAATGGTAAGAATGTAGATGTGGAGGTGAAAATGTTAATGTGGATGTATTTGAATTGAAAACATGGGCAAGGTTACCATTCATTAGCCCTGAGCCACGGCATGATTCCAGGGTCTGTCAAACAGGGATGCAGGATCACGGAGCAGTGACCCAGCTGCACTGAGGCTGTTGAAAATAGAGTTGGATTTTGATTTTACTGGCTACTTGAGAAGCAGTGGACTGACATGTTATAGCTAGTTTCTACTCTGTATCATCCAGGTTTGATTTCTTTGACTTGAGTCACATTTCTTTCCCTGCTGTAACGTGAGTTAATTGCCATTTATATTGTTTGATGTTGAGTAATAGTTTATCCAGTTGATTCTGAGTTTATGGTAGAACTGACAATAAAGTGTGTGAAGGTACAGTGAACCACTTGTTATGCTAATCTAGAAAACATGTCTTCAACCTTCTTACTGATGGTTAAGTGAATTTCTTCAGAGTGCCAAGCATGAATATAGAACAGTCAGACCCCGGCCCTGATGCTTTTCCTAGTTGATCCCAAGAAATTTCAGATCTTTTTGGTTAACACCCTTGCCATGGGCTCAACTCTTGCTATGTAGTTCTGACTGCTTAGAATTCACTATATATGTTAGACTGGCCTCAAACTCACAGAGAGCCTCCTGCCTCTGCCTGTCTAAAGCTGGAATTACAGGCTTGTGCAGCAAATTGTAAAAAAGCTTTTGAACCTTTATTGTATTTGTTTTTTTTCCTAAGCTTCACTGTAGTTCTTGCTGCCTCACCTTTCCATATGCTGGGATTACAGGCAATTGCTACTATTCACAGAAAGAATTTGTACCATTTTAAAGAAATTTTGATAAAGTCTGAGATCTTTCTAGAACAGACTGTAATCAAGGTGGTTTAAAATGACTAACCTCGCTTTTACCAAGTTTTGAGAATTTTTATTCTTTTATCCCTGACCTAGAAATTAATTCTTTAACATAGGAAGTGAACTTCTCATTTGTATCAAGAGTCCCCACTCCTGATCTTGGAGGCTGAACTAGGACTTCATGTGTGCTTGTCAAACACTCTACCACTGAAGCTAATCCCCTCCCCACAACAGCCATGTCTATCCCTTTATGCTTGTGGTGTGGTTAAACTACAGCTGCAGGAGACCTCATGCAAAACTGGCAGGGAAGAAAAAGACTCAGGCATGGGTTAAAACAAAAGACCTTAGCTCTTAGATACAACAGATTGACAGACTGCTGAAGAGAGTGAAGAGATTCACAAGGCTGAAGTGAAAATAGGCAAAATAGGTTTGCCTTGAGGCAGTGAGTTATATGATGGATGCTCAACAGAAATAAAAATAGTTTGGGTTTGATTTGCAAATACTAAATGAATTTTAAAGAAAAACTTGATGTATTTTTTTTTAAACTTGAAAACAGAACATGAATATAGTTTGGGAATACAGTTGAAATGTTTTCTAAATTAAACATAAAGCAATATGAAAATAACTGTGCCCTTGTTTTCAGCTATGTTTTTGATGGAGTATCAGGCAAACTTGTAGATGGCTAGTTGTGTTGTAATGACATTAAAGTCTACATCTGTTGCCATCACAAATACATCAGAGGATATGCTTTTGTTAATTTTTTTACAATTATTTATGTCTGTATTATGAATATTTTACCTGTGTGTATGTGTGTGTACTACATGTGTGCTTGGTACCTGTAGAGGCCAGAAGAGGGCATCAGATCCCCTGGAATTGGAGTTAATGGATGGTGTGAGCTACCATTAAATTCTGGGAATTGAACCCAGGTCCTCTGCAATAACAATAAGTGCACTAAACTGCTGAGTAATCACTCCAGCTCCCGAGGTTTTGTTTTTAAAGCTTAGTATTAGAATAGTAAGATTCGCTCAGTACATTTTCTTATGCAATTAATTGAATGCCTTTATTATATTTTTTCCCTTTTATTTACTGCGACTAAGCTTCAATGCCTATTTTTCATTCCTATATTTTCTTACAGCATGTAGTAATAATAGTCACTAGGAACTTAAAAAAAAGTCACTACCAAATTGAATTTTCAAGTTTTAACTCCTGCTCTGTTCTTTTTAGTTTTTAGCTTGCCTTACCCGGAGGTCTTCTATCTGGTGAGTTGCAAGCGTGACATTTGCTGTGTTTTCAGCACCTGCCAGCTTGGAAGCCAGGGTTTGTGCTCAGGACAGAGGCTCACAACCCACACTTTGTGGTGCACAGTGCTGCCCCAGCTGGCATGCTTTCGTGCCTCAATGGCGCGAGACATTCGGTTACAAAGCAGCACTCCTCCACAAGTGCAGATTGCAGTACTCATTCCTTTCCAAGCTGCTTTCAGCTCTTATTTTATGTCAGAGGAGTGAGATTGGTATCGTTAAATTCACCACTGTGGTCATTTTTCAATGAAAAAAAAATTGGACTATTTTTGATAAAAAAATATAACTTTTTTCTTTTAACAATCAAAATGCTTCTAATAAATAGGTTAAAATAGCATGTCTTTTATATATCTAGCATACATATGTTATAGCCCTAGATTTGTAACTTATTTTCCTTGGTGGATAAAAAGCAAAGGAAAGAACAAAAGAATTAATGTATTAGAACATGGGCATTAGTTGTAATTCAGTGTGGATGTGGGAAAAATTGCAGAATTTTTCTAAGATCCACATATGGGAAATGCCCGATGCTCAGAGTTTTGGCTTCTAACTTTGCCCACAAACTTTACATATTTTCCAAAGAAATATATTCCATCTACTTGCTTTCAGTAGCCAATTCCTTTGAAAACATTTCAGGTAGATTTAGTGATGTCTGTCTTCCCATAATCTGTTATAAGCAATTTTAAGAGGTTTTGCTTGGGAAAAAAAAAAAAAAAAAAAAAAAAAAAAGGTCTTTTCAGATGTAGAAAGAACACTGTGAAATGTGAGTGACTGGCTTTTAATACAACAGTGTGACAAAGAGGCGCAGTGGCTTTTAGAAGCTGAATGAAGGGGTTGGTACATAAGCATCTGCATACTGCTCTTGGGCCCAGTCTCTAACATGTCTGACATTTGTTTAGCTCACTTTGTTAGTCTAGATGAATTCCTATGGTCATTCTCTTACAGTTTTTTAGTGGTGTGCTTTTAGACATAGGTACTGAGCATTTACTGGCACCGACTCAAACTTCAAAGCTTAGCTCTTTATTGTTTGAACATCACATTGATCTGGTTCTAAAGGCATAAAAATAAAACACCCACTAACTGCTTTAGACACTCCTTAGTGCATATCAAAAGCAACCTTTACCCTCCTCTCCATAGATGTACTTAGGTGAACACTTCATTAACTTGTTGATACAAGTTATAGTTGGTTACACCCTTTCTTAATAAAATACACCCTTATTGTCTCCTGTTGCTTAAGAGCTTGGAATTGGGGAGCTGTAACAGTGATCCTCAGCGAAGGATACGTGATGCACGCTGTGCACACAAGCAGCCCTCAATTTGCCAGTCCTCCTTTTGGGGGAAAGCCAAAAGAACCAGTATTGCTTATCCCTGGGTCTCAGATTGGTCTTAGAGGAAGAGACTAAGTAATCCCTACATTTTATACTTTCCGGGGTGTTGCATGGTCCTAATCAGGTTTGTATTTATTGAGGATAATGGCAGAGTTGCAAGTGGTCATTTTTTTTTAGATTTGTGGGTTTATTTCTGAATTGGCCTGTGATTTGTGTTTAGGTGTCTGGTTGTATTGTAAATCTGGTTCTGATTTGGTTGATCGTTTAGGCATGAACAAAGGTAGACAGTTGAGCCCCCTCCCTCTTTCCGTTGCTGCTTACCCATTCTTAACATTCAGCTGACTGGGTTTGTAGCTATTTTGAATTAAACAAAACTTTAATACAATGACCTGGTGGACAGGATTTTATAAAGAGCCATCACATTTAGCATTAAGAAGCAAAGGTATGATAACCTTTATGGAGGACTGACATAAGCCTTAATGTGTAGGACTTTTTAGACTTGAAGATTCAGATTTAGACAACTCCATTGGTTAGCTCAGCTCCTTAAGCAGGAACTTTAGTCCTAGGCAAGGCCAAGAAAGGCTAAGAACCAGAAAAACAGGCTGTTTAGGGTTGGAAAAGGTGTTAGAGCAAAGGAGCCCATAACCCCCATCTTTGGAATTTCATGAGACTAACATGGTCCTGAAAGCAACAAGAATAATGGTTACAATAATTGTTTCCAGGCGTAGGACCCCTGGCATCTTGATTTTTTTTTAAGTTGACCTGATGAACTAGTAATTGCAGGGATAAAGGGAATGTTTGCCAGCAGGAGTCACTCTAGGCCTCCCAATAAAAAGTTAGTTCATTAAATTCTAGTCTTACAGTGCTCGGAGGCTAAGGTGATAGTGCTGTGATAAGGTGGCTTTTCGGAAATGACCGTAAGTGTATTATAGCAGCCTCTGCTTTCCCCGTGAGCCTCCTTTTGACAGAATATGAGGTTCTTATGGCCCTTAACACTTTTTTTTAAAGGAAGTAATGAAGTATTATGGATGTAAGCATCTTTGTATTCAGTGTATTAGCACACTTTGACTTCTTTAGGGTAATCTGACTATCACATCATCTCTCTGAGGTGAACAGACACCCTTTCTTCTGATGAGCAATCTTAATCTCATGGCAGAACCTCTGGCATGAACTGTAGTCAGTGTGAAAGAAGTTAGCTCATGCTTTTCTGAAAAGAATAGGTCCAGTGTGGTGACAAACCGAAATATTTCAGCAATAGCCATGAAATATAAGTTTCCCAAGTGCACACAAACTCAAAAAGTTAATTGTTCATTTATGTTTGATACTGGGATTGCAACATTGGATTAAAACCAATTAAATGTTCCTCGAAGCAACAGAAAAAGTTTCCTGATTTATGAATAGACCCATTCAAACGGTGCAGACACAATCCATGTACAGTAATGAGGTGTTTTGTTTTTTTGGCAAAGGAGAACACAAAACAGGCATAAGGACTTAAAAAAACAAAAACAAACAAACAAACAAAAAAAAACCCAGAACTAAAAATCCCTGTTTGGATCAAGGTTAATGACACACATCAGCAGGAAGGAGTGATGGGAAATCTAGGGCTTCATTTCACAAGGAACGTAGTCCCCTCCCCCAGGTGAGCCGCACAATGAAAATACTCTGCTTATTCTATCAGGGTTACATTCCTGCACTTAAGTCAACATCCTAAGTTACAGAACTAAACATGCCCTGCCTCTGCTTAGCAACCGCAAATCCTTCCTTCCCCAGTTGCATGTATTTTGGATGTGGCATCTGAAGTACAAATTCCTCTATTTCGATCGCACCCAGAGTCAGGAACAGTGCTTTATTATCCGAAAGTGTGGCCGCTCCAGGCTTTCCTCCCCACCCCCTTGTGGTCATGTTCGCCGCAGATAGGATCATTTCTTTTAAACTGCAAAGCCTAACCCGGAAGCTGGCCGTCCGAAGCCCACGAGGCCTGGGTTTCGGTCCTGACTTGTGCGGGGCTACTTCTCGCGGGTCGGGCCTCTAGGGGTGAGGGGCGCGCGGTGCGGGTTCGCTGGACACCCGGCAGCCGGAGGCGCGCCGTTAGCCCCCCTCCCAACTCCCCGCCCACCGGCGGCTGCGCGCACTGCACCTCGTAGCAGCACGCCGGGCGCCCCGGCCGCGACGCCGCCCGCACAGCGCCACCGAGTTCACGCAGCCGCGGTCGGGCGGCCCGGCGGCGACGGCGGGCACTGGCGGCCTGGCCGAGGCCGGTTAAAGGGACGAGTTGCAAACAGTTCAGGAAGTGACAAGTCGATTTCCTCCTCCTCTGGAGCCGCTCGGTACAAAGCGCTCGGCGCCGGCAGGAGAGCGTGCGCACGGCGGACGCGGGCGAGCAGCCCGGACGACTTGGCGAGCGCTAGCAGTGACGGCCCGCGTCCGGCGCGCACAGTAAGCGACCCGGCCGGGTGACCGCGCCTGGGGGCTGGTCCGGAGCGGGCTCGGTGCGTGCTCCCCGGCGCCGGCAGGGGAAGCCCGGCTCGCGTGCGCTGCGCTCGCTCTTTTCTTCCTTAATGCTCCCGGCTTTCTTCCCCCCCTTTCTCCTTGTTAGGCGGCGGGTCGGGTGGTTTCTGCCGGCGCCTAGTCTCGCTCGCCCTGGTGCAGGCGTGAGACTTGTCAGCGCGCAGGCGGGGGAAGAGCAAACCTGGCGCTGCAGAAAAGTCTGCGCTCCGAGGGCCAGGCGGGCGGCCGCGGAGACGGCTGCGTCCGGAGCAGCCTCCCTCTCCGAGGCTCAACTTGAGCCCCAGCGGAGCAGCAGCGGAGGCGCTGAGCCCCGAAGTTCCGCATCGTTTGCAGACAACTCTTTTGTTCACGGAAGTTTACACCCGCCACCCCCTGGATGCGGGCGCGCAGGGACGACTCCAAGGCTGCCCGACTGGCCCGCGCGGTGTCGATGGGGGTGAGAGGGCGCTCTGCCTCGGGAGGGGAAGCAGGCGGCGTGGCCGCGGCCAGGGCTTGCGGAGTGGGGGTCTCCTGTGCCGGCGTGGTTTTTGCACATGGCGAAGAGGGCCGTCCGTCACAGGGTACTAGTCTAGTCACATTTTGTGTGTGTGTGCGCGTGTGCCAATCTTTGATTTGCGAGCCGGTGGGAGTCAGGTTCCCAACTAGGGGTTTCTCTTGGTGGAACCGGGACGAACGAGACTTGGACACCCAGAATCCGAAGAAGGTCTGTGGTTTGAGTTGCCCCAAGTATTTTCTCGGGCACCCCCCCCCCCAGCTCGTCTTCTACCCCCAGGACTAGGGGAACAATGCTTGGGGTATGGGACAGGGCCCTGGAATTGCGTGGGCAGGCTTGCTATGGACCCTCGCCTTCGGACGCCCCCTGATGCCAGGCTTGCTCCTTCTGACCGCCGGGTTCATTAACACGTACTGTACTTAGTACCATGGCGAACAAAGAAAAGCTCTTTGCAGCATTTGGTGAATGGGATTCTGCCTCCTATAGGCCACACTCTTGAGTATTCCATACGGTAGAATCCGGACTCTGTGGTGTTGGGAAAGTGGCCCCCGCCGTGGGTTGCATTCCGGTCCTGGCCCCTGGGCAGGGCATTTGTAGTGCTGCCGCCACGGCTGTCGCCGAGGTGCTTGTCTCGCAGGAGTTGGTGCAGATGGGGCCAGGCGGATGGTTGTTCAACAGGAACAAATGTTTGTTGAATTGTTGGACGGTGGAGAAAAGGGACTGTTTTCTGTTGACTGCTTCGAGAGTTGGCATGGCATTGTTTATTGGCCCAGGAAGCCAGGCGAACGTCTTGTGCTCCTTCAGCATATTAGTAGACCTCCAAATGACATGCTAGCATATGTGTTCCCAGCAGTCTCTACGCCTGGAAGGGGGAATCCCTTTTTGCTGAATCGTGGAGTCTAGTTTAGAAAGATGCGACTTGATTTGAGGCCCTGGGGGAAGAATGAAGCCTGCCCACCCGTGAAACTCATTCTTCAGGCTGGGCCAGGTTTTGGTTTCATTTTAATTTGTCCACTTAGCGGGGACTTATCTCAGTTACAGTCTTGACAGTGAGGTGAAGGTCTGGAGACTTTTTCCCCCTTGCCCTGTGCTAGGTTAGCAGAAAACAGCTAACTTGTTCCAGGTGATAGGCCCCTGCTAGTGAAAGAAGGTTTGTGTCATAAGTTTAGTAACTGTAGTTGCAGACCCGGGTGAGCTGATCCAGTTTCGGGATGCTGTGGTAGGGAGGAAATCTAAGAGGCTTGGGGAATGCCTATGAGTTTCTCCCAAATGTCCACACAGGGAACAAGATCCTCTTAAGACCGGTTCAGAAAAGCTCTGCTCAAGGACTTGCTATTTTTCCCCTTAGAAGACCAGCTGGATGTGTGTTCATTTTAGCCCAAAGCAAGCATTCTGGAAAAGCTGGCCATGTGATTGCTGCAGAAGTGTACTTTAAGGTTGTTCAAGGCAGGATTAGTTCATTATTTTGATTGATAATGGTCCTAATCAGTTTCTCCCCTTTATTTTCAGCATAGTAGGTATGTTATGGAAAGAGCTTTAGATAGGTACTTAAAAAGGTCACTCAAAGAACGCCTTACAGGAAGCCCTTCCTGGGCGGGCTGGCTCTCTCTCTGCCTTTGCTTCTGTCTCTGTCTCTCCCCCTCTCTTTCCCTCTCTCTAATCCTCTCCCCCTCTCTTTCCCTCTCTCTATCTCTCCTCACCCTCTCTTCTGTTCTTTCTTTTGTCCCCTGTTGATTGGTATCCCCTAGGGTCCCCATCCTTTAGTTCTGTAGAAGATGGTTTGCTTTCAGTGAGTCGCTTGAGCTGGTGTCTCACCCATGATGGGAGCTTAGCAAAGGCTGGTCTGGCCCCTAGCTCTGCTCTCCTTCAGGAAGGAGCTATGTTGAAATACTGTCAGCAGGGGACACTGTGGAGCAATCTGGTGCCTGCAGAGCTCTTTAAAATGCACACCCTTCTCACTCACTTCAGCCAGCGCTGAGGGCTGAGGGTTGGGTCCACTGTCTCGGTTGATGTGTCGTTTGGGCGGGAGACTTTCTAGGGTTAAATTATGCACAGTATGGAAAACTTGTTTGTGCCCCTAAGGGAGGAAAAAAAAAAAAAAAGACTGAAACAAACACGCAGGTCAGCACAACCCCCACATCGCCACCACCACCAAGCACACCTCTCTGGTGTATAATAAAGAAACCTGCAGGCATAATTTGTTATGTAATATGCTGATAGTACAAGTTTTGGTTTTAGAGAGAAACCAGATGTGGACAGACGATGTTTAATTGATCTGGCAATGAGGGGAGGGGGCGTTAATAGATTAAGTAGTCCTGCAACCCCCAAAGGTGGTTTGTTTTTGTTTTAACTTGTGGGGATAGCCCCAATCTCAGGGCCTCCTTGAGGTTTTTCTGCCTCTCTGCCCTTGCTTTGCTGCAGCTGTCCTTTTTGTCAGACTCCTCCTCTCTCGAAAGAACCGGTTTGTTGCCAGCATGAAGCACATGGCTGGGTCTGGCTGGGTTCAACCGCCGCTTAGCTCTGCTGGGCTCCATTCCTCCTCTCCTCATCCAGCTGCTTCCCTGCCCTCCATACTGTGAAACAGAGAATGGCCCAGAGACGTGGGTGCTGCCAGAAATGCTTACTGCTCTCCTTTCTTAAACACTGGCCCAGAGGAGTTTAGGTTTGAACACTTGTTCAGCGAATACCTTTTCCCCAAACTTACTGTCCTTCTCTGATTAATTTCTGTTTGTTTCCTGCCTCACTCTATGAAGGCGTTTTATTTTTTTTCTATACACCCCAGTCATCTTTATTATTCTCCAGGGTTGGGGACTGCTTAGTAATCGCTGACCCCATTAACAGCAGCTTCATTGCTTGCTGGGATGTGAACTTTGGAAGCAAACCCAGAGGCTTAGATATGCTGATGTGCCCTGAGACTTGCTTAGAAAATTTTTGTTTTAGTGCAGTTTACATTAACATGATTAATGACCACGCCACTTGAAAAGTCTATATTCAAAAGCAGTTTCCATTCCCTAGGGTTCTTCATATGGTGAAGTAATTTTCTTTGCCAAACAACATTCTTTTAAAGGTAACCTCTTTGACTTAATGCAGACCTCTAGTGCACTTGGTTTTGGCTGAGGGTTTGGCTTTTGTACGATCGGGGTGGTGGTTTTGATGGTGTCTGTCTTAATCTTAAGGAACCTGGGTCAGAGGGAACCTATATTCTTGTTTAAGAAAATGTTCTGAGGTTTTGAGCAGAAGTTAATGCTTTGCTGATAAAATGGGAGAAACTTGGCTTGCAGGATGTTTTGGAGGGGGTGCTGGGAGGCTGGAGCCAAGGACAAAGTTGTCCCCCACCCCCAAGTGAATGGGAGATACTTGAGCTTTTCTGAAAAAAAAAAAAAAAAAAAAAAAAAAAAAAGAAATAGAGATGTCCTTGGTCGTCCTCTCCCAACCTCCCCCCATGGTAGTTGTTAAATGCCAATTGATTGAGAGGGAAAATGCTGATGGGTGGGTCTGAAAGCAGCCTTAGGAACCCAAGAAAATAAAAACACATTTGAAGGACCCTGGAAGATTTTGCATTTCAAAGGGTCTACCTTGTAGACTTTCACATCACGTCAGGGGTTACAGAAGAAGTGTGACAGGCACCCCCACTCTTTTAACCCGTCTCTCTCTCCTGCTGTGGGGGCTGGAGGAGAAGCTGCCTTTTGCATGGGGGGATGGGAGCAGTGTGGCCAGATCTTGCTGGGACATCATGGAAACAAGAGCATCTCTGAGGCATTCGTGAGTCTCTAGGGGGGCTCTTTCCACTGTATCGCTCTCAGGCGAGTGACAGCAAATTATGTTGGTAAACAACCCATTTGACCCCAGGATGGGGTGGCAGGCCAACATTTGACTCTTCCGCTTGCTCTTTTCCTTCTCCCATTATACAAAGAAGCAGATTCCCTCCCAGTGCTGGTATACTGCCCCCAGGTCTGTAGGCCAAAAGATGCTGGCTGGTGTGAGACTCTAAACAACACCCGTGGTGTGTGGAAGGCACTCCCTGAGCCTGGCCTCCTCATGCACAGCCAGCCTGCACTTAGGCTGAAGAAGCTGAGGCTCTGGGAGTTCAGGTACCTGGTGCAGGGCCACACACAGCTGGAAGGCATAGAAGCCAGTAGCACCAGCTGAGCCGAAGAGCAGGCTTTTCGGCTATCAGTATGTCACAAGCTAGAGGCACTAGGTTCTGGTTTATCTCAAAGGATAAATTTTGTTTAGTCTTGTTAGGACAACAGCAAAACTTACAAATTTTAACTGCCTCTTTCTCTCGGCTTCTCCCTTTCCTATGCTCCGATCCTTTCTTTTCTTTAATTGAACTCTTGAGTTCTGTCTTCTGCAGGCCCCAAAGCAGGGCCTTAGCTGGGGAGACTGAGATGCTTTGCTTGAACTTTACAAAAGACAGATTCACAAGAAAATGTAATTATTCCCAATGACCTTCTGGGGGAAACAGGAAGTAAATCTGGCAGCTCCAGCCTCACCATTTGTTCAGATTCCATTTTTTTTTTTTCCACTCAAGAGATTGTTAAGAGGCTTTCCAAAGGCGTGTGGGCATTTTTTTTTTAATACTAGCTTTTTATTTTTTTGCATTTGTAATTCAGACCTCTCAAAGTAAATTGTTTTGTGGTGCTTTTGCCTTGCCACCCCAGGTTTGTACAGTATCATATTTTGTTTACATGTCTGAAGTAATCAGAGAACCCAATTGCACATCTTCCAGCACAGGGGAACTGGGTCTGCCCCTGCCAGGGCTGGGCAGACACTCCTCATCCCCAGACAGATGGTTCAAAAGCACAGGCCGGTTCCAGTGTGTGGATGTGCTGTTGGGGGAGTGGCCTCCAGCAAGGCCTGCCTGGCTAGGTCTCCCGACCTTTCTTTCTCTTAAGAGTTTGTGCGGGGAGGGCTAGCTCCCTGTGTACTGAGTTTCTAGATGGCAGGGAAGTAGTCCTCATGTGTGGCTGTGAATTACTTATCGTAGAGGTTTCAAAAACAAAACAAAACAAAACAAAAAATCCAGTTGCCCGGACTCAGGCCTGATTATGTGATGACTTCTGAGAATAACTGGGTTTGGGGGCAGGGGGGGAAGGACTCAAGCACTGGTATTTCTAACATTTGTGAGCTGATTCTGTTGGTGGGGCAGACCCCACCACACTTTGGTCTCTTTCGAAGGGGATTAGGAGCCTTCTCATGCAGGAGTAGAGCAAAGCTTTTGGAATTTTCCACTGCTGCCTAGTCCCTGTGAAGAAGAATCTGAAAGGTACCTACCTCTGGGCGAAGTGCCTGCTGTGGATGTCACCCAGAGAGTTCCCGTTTCTGTTGTGGCTACCCAGTCCCTGCTCAGGGTTCCTGAGATCTCTGAGCTGGAGAGGGCAGGAGGCTGCCCAGGTTGTTTACAGGGTAGTTCTCAAGGAGTTTTTTTTTTTTTTTTTTTTTTTTTTCTTCCCTTCGCATTCTTGAGGAGTAACCCAGGATGTACCCCTCGGTTTCAGGGGAGGCAAGATGCAGTTTATTTAGGTCCGGGCACATCTCAGTAATCTTCTCATGAAAATGAGGGTCAGACCTGGTTGTACCTCACAGCTCAGAACTGTTCATGGGATTACAATGTGTGGGGCTGACCAGAGGACTTGAAGATCTCTGATCTCCCAGTTTTAGACGGAGATCTAGAAGAGAGACCCAGTACTCTGGATACTCGGTGGAAGTAAGGTGACTCCTGAGATCACGTTCCAGTCCCGAGAGGAATAAGCCTGTACCTGTATAGCCGTCACCCTACTGCTGTGATCTAGTCACCTGGGCGCTCATCTCTGCCTCAGGCCATCTGCTTTCACACAGGTCAGCAGGTTGACCTAATCACTGCCATTCAGGGTTCTTCAGCCAATCAGGGCATGCTCACTTGCTCTAGGGTAATAGTTCCTGCCATTTTCTGCCTCTCTGCCCGTGCATGCTCACCTCAGCTGAAAGGTGGATGATTCGATTGTGCTCAGCAGGTACTCAAACTGTGAGATGGGTCTGGATGGAAAGGCCAGAAGCCTGGGCAAGATGGGCTCAATGAAAAAGGTCTTAGCCTCTTGGCCCCTAAGTCTGTGTGGCAGTGAGTGAGGTTAGTTTGAGCCTAGTATAGGGCAGGGAGAGGGGGACGTCTCCACGGCAGGTTTTCCCACATTTATCCTGCAGACATTGACTGGGCCTTGCTGAATGTCCAGCTTGGAGGTGGGTGCCTTACTTCTTCATTAGTTTACTTGCTGCTCATTGTACTGGCCCCATGTTCTTGTCGAGAGGCATCTCTTGCCCTCTTGAGAAGGTGGTTGGGATTTGATCTCAGCTTTGTACCTCTACCTTTGATCTCAGCTTTGTACCTCTACCATGCTATTACCTACCAGTGCAAAGGAAACAGGCTTTCTGCTATAAGCATCATGCACTCCTGTCAGGAAGGGCCTTGTATAGCCATGTGGTCGGTTGCTTCTGTCTCTGCTCTGTTCACCTTGTCCTATGGAGGCCATATTCCCTCTCAGGCTGAAGCATAAAGTGGCCTGCTGGATAAAGCCTAGCTGGAAGAGGCCTTGCTTGCTCTGACAGTCACACTGGCTGGGGGCCTGGAGTCAGAGGGAGGCCCAAGGGTCTTGCTGCATGTTTAGAGGTGAAAGCTAATGTCAGTTGCTGCTAGCCATCGTCTGGGTGAGGGGAGGGAGTCTCTCTCCTGGGGTCGGTGAGTGGGGTGTGTGTGTCTGTAATTTTGTGTCTTTAAAAGGTCCAGAGAATTCAGGGTAGTTCCTTTGGCATAGTTCTAGGGACTGGGCCCTGGGAACTATGTCTCCATGAAGTCCCTCTGGCAGTCATGTGACTTTCCCAGTTGTAAGGTAGTGGGTACTGTACTACTTCCTAGCTGGGCCTAACTTGTCTGCTATGGCCCCTGGGCCTCAGGCTCCACAGCCTGTTAGCATGGCTCCAGTGTTTTAGGAGGATCAGTTGAAGGTGTGTGCGTGTGAGAGAGAGAGAGAAAGAGACAGAGACAGAGACACTCCTGACAAAAGGAGTTGGTGCCATGAGGAGATGACTGGCAGACAGAGGTTCTGTTAGGTCCAGGGCAGTCCATTTGCCAATCAGGGATTGAGAAGAACCGGTGACTGTTCATTATCACAGGAACTTGGAGCAAAGCATAGGTGAAACTATTCCCATGCAATTTCAGGCAAAGACAGTATTCATCTCTGGGATTAGTGCCAAGTTGAGATCCACAGTCTGCTGTGTGCTGACCGTGTGCCCTGGAGCAGGTGACTCTGCCTCCTTGGCTCTTCCTCTGCATTGTGATAACCTTCACCCTGTGGGGTGGGGATACCTAGAGCTCAATGGCCAGCAGTGGCAAATGTGTCGTTGGGAGGACAGTTGGAGGAATCCTGGGCTCACCTGGCAGAGGACACAGTGCAGAGCAGGGAGGCCTTGAGCTGAGCTCTCCTGAACAGGCCTTTACTCTGACCCAGTATTTTCTGCTTATGGCTTTTTCAGGAAGATGCGTTGAAAGTATGCATTATAATTTAGTTTTTAGTGTCTGTTTTTTAAACAGGAGTTAAAAGTAGTGAAATCTTTTAATCTTTCTCTTTCAGAAACTAAATCTTTGTTTACCAAAAGTAAATTCGCTTCACTTATAAAAAAAATAAATGTATGTAAGATTGATGACGATGTAGTCTCAGGATCTTGGCTCCTCTGGGTTTGACCACCTTGAGTGGATTCTCTAGAAACTTTGGGTGTGGCTATTTGGGCAGATGGTGAGGGGCTCATTTATCACTTCTCAGGTGTGGTGTCAGAGTTCACAGTTGATATCACTGTAAAAAGAACTTTTATTCACATGTTTCAGTTGTTGACTGCCTCTGCTAACCTAGGCCCAGTCCTGGAAGCTTCTAGCCTCAGTACAATCTAACCTAGGCCTAGAATGTTTTCAGCCTCTAAGACTTACTGCTTAATAAGCTCACCCTTTCTTGTTCTTACTGAGCTCTGGGCTGGCTGGTTCAATTCAGCTATTCTGGCTCAGACTCCTCTTCCAGTTAACTTATTCAATCTGGCTTTTCTCCCCACCTCTGAATTGCTCTGCTTGGCCTCAAACTAACTCCAGTAATCTGCTTTAATCTCCTGGCTCCTTCTCATTCTCTGGCTCTTTTGGTCTTCACCTGAGTTCTCTCTCTCCCAACTTGTCTTTCTATTATTGTCCCAGTAAAACTGCCTTCTCTCTCATTCTGTACTTCTCCCTTAAGTAGCTTCCTTGTACTCCCTGTTCTCGTGAGAGTTGGGCATTTTCTATTCTGTCAAATCTTTCTCAGATTCATCATTTTTTCTGCCACTCAATTAAACATCACTTTCAAACATGGGTGCTTCCTTTTACAAACTAACTTTACCTTCATTGTTTGGGATTAAAGTGTACTACCACTTAGGCGTGGACCTAAGCTCTTCTTTACCCAAAACTTGCTCTATATCAGGCTGGCCTTGAACTCAGATCTCCTTGCCTCTGTCTCCTGGATGAAGGGCATGTTTGTATTTCATGGAGATCACACAGACCTAGAAGGTCTTTGGATGTGATCTCTTGCCAGAACAGCCATGATCTTAATTAAAAGTCCTCTACATATTACTGATAGGTGATCCTTTTCTCTGTGGGGCATGGGCTCTGACAATGAGTAGCACCCTCTTAGTGCAGGTGTGTGGTTCAGTTGGAGCACTCTCCCCATTTCTTCTAGGAACCCCCCCCCCCAAGAGACTGAGCATGACTACAGTCTCTTCAAGGAGCAAGGCTTCACCTAAGCTTGTGAGCCCTTGATCCAGTGATACAGCAGAGCCTGGATCCTTGGAACACTTCTGTTGGTGTAGGCTGCCTAGTTCCTGTTTGTGTGAGTGGGTCCGTGTATGCGCATGTGCATATTCGTGTGGAGACCAGAGGTCAACCCTGGGTGTTGTTCCTCAGGAACCATTCTGGGCATGGAGCTCAGGCTGGACCTTATCACTGGCCCTGGCCCATTTCTAGCACTTCTGGTCCCTGTGTCTCAGGAGTATTACTTTACTGTCAGCCATAACTCACCTTCCTGTAGGGAGAACAGAGTAAACAGTTCTTTTCTCTTTCTGTCTTCTCTTTCCCCTTCCTTCCTTCCTACCTTCCTTCCTTCCTTCCTTCCTTCCTTCCTTCCTTCCTTCCTTCCTTCCTTCCTTCCTTCCTTCCTTCCTTCCTTCTGTTTTTTATTTGTTTGTTTTGTGATCTCAAGCTCATTATGTGTTTTTAGGCTGGCTTTGTGGTCCTCCTGTAGCAGTGTCCAGGAAGAGTACTAGGACTATAGGTGTCTCCCACCATGCCCATCCAAGTAGAGATCTGAAATTTTCTGCTGACATCCCTTGACAAAGGAAGACTTATTTATAGGATTTGGGGGAGGGTGTCTGGTTCCATGCAGTGGCAGCCCCTTCCCCTTGGGGGCTGGCCTTTATCTTCTGTCCATGTGTTCCTTCTTCCAACCTGTCACTGCTTTTATGGAAAGTACACACCCTGCCTGCCATAGTAATGGTACAAGGGCTCAACTGAGTTTGTCAGATCTGGTAAATACCTGTCTGACACACTATTAGGCTATAAAGAGCTTAGAGCTGAGAACATCAAATCCTAGCTTCACAGTACTGAGGCTTGGGTTATGGTAGTCAATTAGTAGTTGCTTATGGAGCACCTACTGAGTGCCACACAGTGTGATTACTGTAGTGGAGATGTATAGACACAGGCACTCATTGAGATTCATAAAATTCTACAGATGCCATTGGAAGGTCACCTGGATCCAGCTGAAGGGCAGAGGCCAGGCCACCTTCTTGAAGGAGGTGGCATTTGATTTGAATCTTAGGGATGAACAGGGAAATGGACAGATGAAGGGTAGACATGAAGCCTGGAGAACAGTTGTCTGTGCAAAAGGCAGTAACTACAGGAAACTTTCTCTTAGACACTCAGGGCTTTGGGCACCAGGGTGAGAAATGTGTAGGTAGGAAAAGCTAGGCTGGTGAAGGCCAGGGTGGCTGTGTAGTACCAAGCAAAGGGGGCTGGACTTTAAGCTCCCAAGGGTTGGGAACTGGGAATGCCAAGCTGATGCTTGCAGGCTTGGAGGCCACTGTGTGACCTGGGAGGGATGTGGTCCACTAAGGCAAGGAGCAGGTGAGGGCCAAGAGTCAGCACCAAGGGGTTAGATTCCACTTGATGAATAAGATCAGTTTACACTGGAGCTGGGCCTGCCCGTGTAGCTATCTGTGCAACTCTGGCATGCAAGCCAAAGGCTGTGCGGTCCATCTTCTCCAGTAGGCTCCACTGGGTACTATGTTTTTAGTGATGCTGCTGACTGAGGGTCTTGCCCTTTTGACCTTGGAGAAGGCTATCCTTGCACTGCCTGTGTGACCAGAGTGACACGGTCTAGTTTATATTAGTCACAGTGAGCATTCAGTGGGGCACCTGGGACTCTCAGGGGCACCTCACTTCTTAGCCGGGCCTGTACCGTAGCAGTGTGTTTAGATCCAGCCTGGCATGGATTACAGAAGTCTGACTCACTGTAAAACAGCCCCCACCCCACCAGCACCAACGGGAAAAAGCACCTCATCGTGTTGATGTGATTGGAAAGGAGCTTCGGTGCCCCTTGGGCTCTGTCGAAGCATGTTCTCCGAGGGTGGGGGAGTTGCTGACACAGGCATTGGGAAGTGGCCTGCCCAGGTCACCTGACTGCTGGCGGCTGGTCCTCCTGAGCCTCATTGCCCTCAGATGCCAGCCCAGATTCCAAGCCCGGTTGACTGTGTGGCATGTGACTCTGGCCCACAGGAGGAGAAGGAAGAAAAATAAGGAACCTGTGAGAAAGCAGCGGCCCAGCAGCCCCTGCTCGGCCTTTGGGTGTCTCTTTTAAGCCCTCTAGGGTTTGCCCATCAGCACTACTCCTGAGGTGGGATTGGGCAGTGAGCCTCCTGATCATCTAATTTCCAAGAAGGCTGACAATGGCCTTGACTCATTCCAGGGAAGGGAGAAGACAGATTGGGCCTAGCTGAGCCTCCATTGGCCCAAAGGTGAGCTGCGCACTGAGAGGAAAGAATGATGTGGCCAGAATAAGAGACCATGTGGATAGGTTAGCCAGGCCACTCAGTGTGGTAGGCCACAACCGAATGGGGTGTACCTTGCTTTGGGGAAATGCTTTTTTTTTTTTCCTTTAGGTTGTGTGAATTTTAGGCATAGCCTTGCGTGTTGTCGAAAGGCTCCAGGAAGTCACAGTTGTGTGGCATGATTCTCACTCTACTACATAAATGAGCAGCCAGCACTCTGCTCTCTTCCCCTGCAGAGCTTCCGGGCCTACTAACTTCCTGCTGGGCTTTGAACCAATGTGACATGCCTGACCCAACCCAGTCCTCCCCCTGTATTCGGGAGAGAACAGCCAAGCACAGACACTCCAGTTTTTTTTTGGAAATTAAAGGTGGGAAGGGATAGTGATATTGGACATTGCTGGGCTTCAAGTCCTCCTGGAGACAGAGGGCCTAGTTTTCAGTGTTGTGTTAGAGTTGAGGAGAGGGTTGAGCCCTGTTGCTGCTCCCTGAGAGGCTGAACGCCTACTTCTCAGTTGGCCTCTGTTTAGTTTTGGGGGCCAGGCCGCTTGTTGCTGCTGGTGCTGGGGTTGGATTATAGCCGGTTATGTTTTGTGGCCATGGAGAAGGCGGTGTTCCTAGTGACCTTTTCTTTGGTTGCTGATAACCATGGTAGATAGACTGAGGAGAGGAAAAAGGACAGACAGTGAGCGGCCCCTCGTGTCCAGGTAGAACTAAAGCTCAGTCACAAGTAGAATAAGAAACGAGCTTTCACTCAGTTCCTGGTGGAGCTGGCCTGACCCTGTGGAGATTTGTGTGTCTCTGGAAGGCATTGCAGAGAGCAGTGGCCACAGACGGGACAGCAGTTTTCCATTTTGGAGGCCTCGTGGGAAGGGGGTGCTGTGGTCAACAGCCTGAATTCACTGGTTCTCTGGTATACCAAGTGTCGTGTGGTCCTGCATGGTGGAAGGTAGCTACCATAGGAAGGTGTTCCTGCGGTTACTGGTGATGGCATAGAGTCCGGAATAGTACCTAGGGGCACTAGGTACTGACGTCGTAGAATCTTAAGATGCTTTTGGCTATTTCTTTTTAAAAACTGTTTTTATTTTATGTGTATGAGTGCCTGTGTGCATGTATATGTGCCTGGTATCTGTGGAGGCCAGAAGAGGGCTTCATATCCCTTGGAACTGGAGTTACAGGTGGTTGCAAGCTGCCAAGTAGGTGTTGGGAACTGAGCCCATATCCTCTGCAAGAGCAGCAAACGTTCTTAGCCACTGGACCATCTCTCCAGCCCTGACTCTGTGCTTTCCTGTGATTTCTTCAACTGAAAACCAAGATTAGTACAAAGATGAAGTTGGTCAGGCAGTTGTTTGGTAGGGACATTTGGGGTGACTGAGAGCAAGAGAGCCTGGAGAAGAACCAAGAACCAGGGAGGCCCAGTCCTATTTTCTCTAGTCCTGCCCTTGGATTACATTTGACCTTGGGTACTGGTTGTAGCTTAATTCTCTGTAGACTGGGAATCCACAGTAGAATAACAGTAGATACATAGGGTGCTGTAAGTCAGATCCCTCAGAACTTTCCTGCTTTCATTTAGTCCACAGGGACCCTTTGGTGCTTGTCTCTCATGGTCATGGCCTGATAGAACTCAGCACTTAAAGCGGGGGTGGGGGGGGCCAGGTGTTGAATGGTTACAGTCTTCTCTTTTAATCCCTCTAACCACCTTGAGAGTCGAGAGAGAGAGAAAGAAAGAAAACGAGCGTGTGTATGTGTGAGTGTGTGGTGTGTGTGTCAGACCCAGAGCCCCATACATGAGCCAGCCTGTGCTCTATTATTGAGTCATATCCTCAGTGTTATAAGAAAGTAAAGAATTTAAGGTCCAGCAAGGTGCGGTGGTGTAAGCCTGTAATCCCAGCACTCGGAGGCAGAGGCAAGCGGATCTCTGTGAGTTCGAGACCAGCCTGGTCTACAAAGCGAGTCCAGACAGACAAGGCTACACCCAGAAACCCTGTCTTGGGGGGATAAAAAGAAAAAAAAAAGACTTTAAGGTTCAGTAAGATGCCTGGGTCATCCAGCTGGCAGTCAGGAATCCTAAGGCTTGAACTCCCAACCCTGTACTCTGTCAGGAGTTGGCAAACTGTACAGATGACAAAATCTGGCCTGCTACTTGTTTTTATAAATAAAGTTATGTTGGAAGACAGCCACAACCATTTCTTTAAAAAAAAAAAAAAGATTTATTTTTACTATTTTCAGTTATGTGTAGGTGTGAATGTCTATCTGCATGTGGGTGTGTGCACATGGGTGCAGCCGCCCTCAGAAGCCAGAGGATCCCTTGGAGCTGGAGTCACAGACAGCTGTGAGCCATCTGACGTGGCTGTTGGGGATCAAACTCAGGGCTCCTGGAAAAGCAGCAAGTGCTCTTCACCACTGAGCCCTCTCTCTAACACCAGCCACACCCATCTCTATGGCTGCCTTCAAGTTGATGTAGCAGTTTATAGACCAGATGGTCTGTGAGGCCTAAACTGTTTACTGCCTGGCCTATACAGAGAGTCCTAACCTTTTCTTTATATGACGCTCCGTACTCCAGATTGCGTTGGTCAGGGTGGTAATCACAGGACACGTGAAACCAAACGGAATATGAAATTCAGTCATTAAGAAACATTGGCCACTGTGCAGGTGGCCACTGTGAGTCATTTCAAAGCACGGGCATGCAACCTTGTCCTCCATGCAGACTGTTTCATCAGGTAGGAAGGCTCTAGTCTTGTCTCCCAGTGTGTGGGGAATCTAAATGTCAGAGAACCAGAAGTGCAGAGGAGACAGTCTGGTAGAAGGACGGACACCCAGAGCTCCTTAGCCTAAAGACACAGAATTAGAAATGAGCTCATTTCCTCTGAGGGCTCTGGAAATATCTGTCCAGGCAGAGGGAACCCAGGCTGATGCTCTGACCTGTGACCCTGTAAGTAGTCTATAGCCCTGCTGTTCTTCAGACTGTAACCCCAACTCCTCCCTCTTAGTTCAGAGTTCCCCCAAGCCCTCTGGCCTTTTTAGCTCAGCCAAGTCAGGAACCCTGTGTGTATTTGCACGCTGGGCCCTTCGGAAGTCTGCAGCCATAGCTTTTTCTGTATTCAGAGTGTGCTCTCTGCTGTTCCATCTGGACCTGCTAGGATCCACCAGTGTTCCTGCTGAGCTGGGATAGGAGGGTCTGTGACGTGATGCTGGGGCCCTGTTCACTACAGGCAGCAGCTAGGATTCCTTTATTCACTCAGGACAGTGCCTCCTGTGTTTGCTGATGTCATGGGGCTTTCTGACTCACATAGCAGTCTCTGGGGAGGCTGGTGAGGGGCAGAGACATTTTTAGGTATAGAGATGAATGAGAAGAGCATGGTTTCCAGTTCACTGGAGACAGATATTCAGGCGTGAGTGCCGGAACTCTCTCCATCATATCAGTACCTGCTGATGGACTAAGTGTGGAAACAGCTGTGTGGGTGCTTGCCACAGGACTTGTCCTGGTCTGACGTGGGCTGTTGTGTCAAATATGCAGCCTGTATGAATTTCCACTCCCTCCATAGATGATCCCCAATCTCTTTATATCAGAATGGACACATTATATAATGCTTGTATAAGATGCAGGGGCTCTTGGGCTGGAGTAAAAAGAGGAGAAGGCTGTATGAGTCTGGTAAATTGAGCCCTGTAGTATTTTCATGAAAGAAGTACCCTAGCAGCAGGGAGGATGTTAGGTATCGGGAAGTTTATGGAAGGGACTTTATGCTTCCAGAAGGGAAACGAGCCTGGGCTAGCCTTGGAAGGGCAAACTTGACTGCAGGCCCTCGTGTCATCTCTCTCTAACTTCGGCAGTGTGCTTGTCTCCAGCTGGCCACCGCCACAGCTCTTCTCTGCCCTACTTTAGCCAGTGGCCAGTGAGAATGTGGAAAATTGCCATCTCAGTACCGAGAAAGAAAGGTTGCAGAAGAACCTTGGTTCAACTGTATGGGGGCTATTTTCCCATGCAGAGCTGGTGTTGGTTGAGTGTCCTGTGTACATCAGTAGATTGTGTCATGGTCAGACTGGGTCTGCCTCACAGGGAAGGACCAACCTTGAGCCTTAGGCCTGAGATTGTGGACCCTTGTGGGCTAGAACCTGTCTTTCTCACCCAGTTTTGTCCCCAGTCAGTTAACAACCTGCTGTTTGAAAGAGAACTCCTTGGTTCTTCTAGATGGCTTCGCCAACCACATTTTTTTAAATCCTGGCCTGTGGGTAGACATGTAGGTTGTTCTCTGTGGGGTGACATTTTAGAAAGCCAGCACCACACAATTTTCCCTTTGATTGTGTTGGTATGCTATGAGAAGTTTTCATTTGTCCCAGGCTATTTTGAAATAAAGTTTACTCCCCTCTTGTTTCTCTGTCGTGCATTGAGGTCATCAAATAGAATCCTCTGTTCTCTGCAGGACAGGATCGAGGGGGCAGCTGCCCATGATGACCCAATAAAAGCCAGTAGCCCAGAAAAGTCCATCTGTCCAGACATGGAACCTTTCTCTGTCCCCATCCCCACCTTAGGGGAGAAGCCAGAGGAAGATGTCCCAGGATGTGGGACAGATCTTAGATGCCTCTGTTCCACAATGTAAGCCCACTGTTGGAAGGCCACCATCTCTCCAGTCTGTGGTTAGAGGGGCAGAAGTCTCATGGGTCAACTTTGATGTGCACAGACTTTGGCAGTCTGCGCATCCTAGTGAGTGGGAGGTCTTCAGTTAACTCCCAGAGCGGGCCAGCGAGTGATGCAGGAGACCCACATGCCTGTGGATTTCCAAGACCGAGGTTGGTCCAACTGGCTATTCGAACTAGTGTGAAAACTTATAAACGCCTGGTGTCTTCAGGGATCTGAATCGTTACCACCATTTTTTTTTGCACAGTGGTACTCCGGGGCCAGATGTCATCCTTACAGTTTGTTTGACCCAATGATGATTTACCAATACCAATGTTTGGGCTTCTGGCTGCCCCACTTCTCTGCTTTAAAAAAAACAAAACAAACAAAAAAAAAAAAAAATATATATATATATATATATATATATTTTGTTTTTCATTTTGTGTGTCTGTGTGAGGATATGTACATGTGAGTTCAGGTGTCTGAAGAGGCCAGAGGCCTCCAATGCCAGTGGAGTTGGCGTTCTAGGTAGTCATCAGCTGCCTGACATGGGTGCTGGGAACTGAACTCAAGTCTTTACAATAGTAGTATTCTGTCTTAACTGCTGATCATCTCTCTGGCTCTACTGTTTGATTTTTTAAAATCATTTATTTTAACATTGGTATTTGTTATTATTGAGTTTGAGTATGTATGCCATGAAGCACGTGGAAATCAGCAAAATTTTGTGGAGTTGGTTCTCCTTCCACCTAAAAATTAAAATATATATATTTATTTAATGTGTATGGGTTGCTTACATGTATATTTGTGTACCACACACATGCAGTACCTATGGGCGCCAGAAAAGAATGTCTAATCCTCTAGAAACTGGTGTTACAGACAGTTGTGAGCCACCATGTAGATGCTAGGAATTGAACCCAGGTACTCTGGAAGAGCAGTCAGCTCTCTTAACCATTGATCTACCCCTCCAGCCCCCTTTTGGTTCTACTTTTATACGGGTTCTGGGGATCAAACTCAAACACTTTTACCCACTGACCCATCTCACAGCCCCTACCTACCACCCTGTTTTTAGAATGGCTGGCCATGTAGCACAAGCTGGCCTCCAATTTGTTATATAGTCAAGGCTGGTCTTGAATTCTTATCCTCCTGCTTATACTAACTCAGTTGCTGCAATTACAAGCACCATGCCAATGTTTCAATTGCTTGACAAGATTTAAACATCACAGAATTGTACAAAGAAGTGTAGCATTTCGGCTTCTACTAATAGGCTGGAGGGTTCTTGGTGTTGTCTGGGGCCTCTCCCTCACAGCTGCCTAGCATTTATGCATACCCAAACAACACGTACTTAAGTTCTTTGCTGTTGGTAGACATATCCTCTGAACACAGTGCTTTTCCTACCCTATGCAGCTAGCCTCTCATCTCTCTTCCCTGTGCAGCCCCAATAAGCATTTGAGTTTGAGGTCTCTGGAATGGTCAAAACATTCATAGACAGGTTCAAAACTTCTCTCACCAGGTTTTTGGTGTAGGGCAGCTGTGATGAATAGCTGTGATGAATAGCTGTGATGAATACCCTGTGTCTGGTAGAAACACACAGCAGATTGTTCTTTCCAGGGCTCAAGGTCATTGCCCACATAATCCTAACTATTCTGCCTGCAAGGAAACCCCCAAGTGGCTGGGAGCTCAGAGGTTATATGCTCCCATGGTGATTGCCAATTGGAAGTCCACACATGTCCACTAAGCCCTAAGGACCAGCCTTAGCCCAGGACCTGTCAGCTCTGTGGGCTCTCTCGGGGTCACTTCATGAAGCCAACCGAGGGACTGGTTTTCCTTTTCTTCCTAAAGTCTCTCAAGGTGCTTTACCCAACTTACTCTTCTTAGTCTGAGAAGTACCTTCATGATTTTCACAGATACTGCAAGATTCTTATTAAAATAAGGATTTTATCTTAAATGTCTCTTGACAGGCTGTCTAACTGCCATGTCTAAAGCAGATAATTTCTGCTGGTGGTAAAGAAGAACTAGTGAGGACAAACTAGACATGCCTTGCAGATTCTTGTAGCTTGTGCTCTTCAGCAGAGTTTTAGAAACTAGTGGAAGTTAAGACTGCAAGTGGCAATGCATATTTAAGAATGAAGTCAGGCCAGGTGTTGGTGTCGTATGCCTTTAATCCCAGCACTTGGGAGGCAGAGGCAGGTGGATCTCTGAGTTTAAAACAGCCTGGTCTACAGAACAAGTTCCAGGACAGCCAGGGCTACACAGAGAAACCCTGTCTTGAAAAAACCAAAGCGAATCCAGGTGCAATAGTGCATGCCTGTAATCCCAGCACTTGGGGAGGCAGACGTAGGGGATCTCTGTGACTTCAAGGCCAGCCTGGTCTCCAAATTGAAAGACCAGGGCAACCACAGCTACACAGAAAAACCTGTGTAGAAACCTCAAAAACACCAAAACATCCCCCCAAAAGAAAAAGAGCTTTTTGGGCTGGGGAGATGGCGCTTGCACTGGCTGCTCTTCTGGAAGACGTGGGTTTTTCATTCCCAGTACCCACAGCCATCTATAACTCCATTTCCGGGGGAATCTCATGCCCACTTCTGACATCCATGGGCTCTACATGCACAGTACACAGACATACATGTAAGCAAAACACCCAAACATATAAGATTAAAAAAAATTTAAAAAGCATGGAACTTTTCTCTTCACAGTCTCCCACTTATCTGAAAGCAGCCACTCCTTTGTTACTCAGCACCGCTATTTCCTCCTCCCATGACAGATATGCCGCAGATTCTTTCTTGTTCTGCTTGATCTTCTCACCCTCAACTTGCAGCTGAATTGAGAGATGTGTGTGGCATTTGTCACTTGGCCTGAGAGTCCTTCTTGACTCCCCTGGTTTTCAGCAGAAACGTGGTGTTCTCATCTGTGCCCACCTTCCACAATGGTCAGTGCGTCCTAAGTTTCAGAGTTGGCTCCGTCCCTTGGTTTGTTAGGCCAAGTCTCTGGAGTTGTCTTTGAGTGCATTGTGGAGACAGTTGGGAACATTTTTGCCTCAGGACCTTGCCCAGAGGAAGTGCTAGGTGGGCTGTAGGCCTTCTGCCCCTTACTGGCTTCTTGACTTTTTACAGGAGATACAACCTTTATGGATCCTGGTTTTCCCTTTTGCACATTGTTATCTCAGTTGTTTAGGCTCTGGGACTGAAACTAATTAAATGGTGACTGCTGGCCTACCTCTGAGTGTTTCTGATGCATTTGGTCCTCGAAGAGGACTGAAGCCCTGTTTCTAATGAGCGTTCAGGTGATGCTGTATTGCTGCTGTTGACCTTGGGACCATGCTGTTGAAGCAGGTGTCAAAGTACATGTTTACCCCAGGGGCATAGGCTAATTTGTGGGCTCTTACTTGACCTGGTTTGTGAGGTAGTTCTCGCTTTCTCTCTTACATGTATCGCCCGTTGTCCATTCATCCTATCTGGACCCTGGATGCCAAAAGAGATGACTGTAGCGTGTGTTTGGGTTTGAAGACTTGGTTTCTTGGGGAGATTTATTTTACCTATTCTCACCAAGAAAGACTGGTTGAGTGACTATTGATGTTGCTCTCTGGACTGCTTAAGATTCCACACAACTGCTGTCAGTCTTGTTGGGCCTTTACTGTCCCAGGTGGCCTGAACTCAGGGAACCTATGTGGTGGTGGGAACTGCAGTGCCAAGAATTAACAGCTTCATCCTTTCTTTAAATTTTTTTAACCTGAGCTTCTGGACGTGAAAGACCCTTGAATGGCTGGAGGAGGCATGAGCGTGAGAACATGCTGTGCAGCCAGTGGCTGGGTTGAAGGGATGCCTATGTATGCTGAAAATGACAGACTGGCCGCCAGGCAGCAGGGAGTCCAGCAGGGAGTCACTTTGCCAGCTTCGCAATCCCTTCTCAGTTAAAAAACAACAATTGGTGTGTGTGTGCGTGCGTGGGAGTGTTTGTGCATGTGTGAGTGTGTGTGTACATGTTTGCATACTATGCGTATGTATAGTATATGTGTGTATATAGTGTGTGTATGTATGTATTATGTGTGTGCATTTGTGAATGTGTATATATAGTGTGTTCATGTATAGTACGTGTGTGTGTGTGTGTGTGTGTGTGTGTGTGTGTGTGTCTGGGCACACATCCTATGCTTGTTGTGGAAGCGAGAGAACAACTTCATGGATTTGGTTCTCTCCTTCCACCCTATGTAGTAGGTTCTGGCAATTGGACCCCGGTCACCAGGCAGTAAGTGCTTTTACTCACTGAGCCATCTCATTCCGTTTTATTTTATCCTTCCTCCGTCCCTCCGTCCCTTCCTCCCCTCCCCTCCCTCCTTTCCTTCCTTCCTCTCCTGCTCCCTAAGAGCTGGAAGATACTAGGTTAGTCACAGTTGGAATGACTCCCCTTTGCTGTCCTAAGGCCCTGCCCTCCGCTTCCAGCTCCTAGCAGCATTGGCACATTGGCCCTTGTGCTTTCATAGCTATAAGAGCACGTGGGGAGCGCGTGCCCTGCACATGGCTTGAGCACATATTTATGACTGCAGCGTTTGAGACCATCGTGACGTTCTCATATGGGGCTCTGTGTGGCCACTCTCCTTCCCCAGGGGAGAGCACAATTGTTGTATTGTCTGTGGCATTCTGAGTGAGCCGTGTGGGCCAGCCTGGGATGGCTGTGCTGGAAGATGGGAATAGCTGTTTTGCAGCTTTGAGTTTTTATGTGGCTATTGTATGAAAAGAGGAGTCTTGGAGACACTCTCAGGATCCCCTGGGTCACCTGACTTTGTTCAGTTGAGTACACCACAGCCTTGTAGCTTGGGTCTCTTGTCTGGAAGTCTACGGAAGAAACAAACGGGTCTGGTGGACAGACTCTGCAAGTTAGGGCAGAACAGACTCATGAGAGTGGGTGGCACCCTGGCCACCCTGTGAAGCAGACACTCCCCCTTGGCCTCAGGAGGGGTGCTGGTATGTGTCCTGCTTGCCTAGAGCTAAGGAGAGCCCTCAACTCCCAGCTTCCCTGCAGCTTGCTGGATGGGGTGTCAGACATGTTACCTAGTGGCTTCTTCTTGGAATGCTCCGAGGCCAGCTCTGACTGCTGAACTCCTATCCATCTGTTACAGCCCACCACTTATGCCACCTTCTCCAGGAAACCCTAGCCCTTTATCTCTTTTCCAAGGATTATTGGCTCAGTCCTCTGGGCCGCACACTCATCCCATGGCATCTGTTATGCTTGTAATTGTCTTGTGTGAACATTAGGTCCCTAGCACAGTCAGCCCAGTCAGAGTTGGGCTTGGGACAGGAGGATCATGATGGAGGAGACACAGGAAGGGCGTGTTCAGGGTCTGCCTGTTCAGTTGGAGTCACTTGGCTCCTCGGGGCAGCCCTGCTCCTTGGCGCTCTGTACTTGTTATGGTGGTGCTCTTACAAAGACTTGAGCTATTCGGACTCTGCCTGGCCCAAGGCTAGCCTACCATCACTGTCTCACCTCTGCTCTGGCTGTAGCCAGCCTCTTCTAAAAGCAGAGCACAGAGGAAACAGCAGGGCCAGGGCTCTGAGCTCCAGGCTTGCCTATGACTGGGTGTGAGCAGGCCTCTGGCTCTAGAAGCCCAAGACTCTGTGGCGTTGTAGAAGGTTCCGTGGAGGATATCAGGGAGAGGAGTTAGCTAGCCAGTGGGCATTCTAACCTGCTCTGCTGTGGTGGCACCATGACTTCAAGCTTGGTCCTGTATGAGTGAGGAGGTTCAAGGCTTTGAGTTAGTGTTAACATTTGGATGATTGGGAAACTCCACAGACAAGAGACCTCCCAGCACCCTTTTAGCAGCCAAGCTGAGACATGACAGGGTGTGGTGAGTGTGGTGTTCACCATTTCTAAAAACACAAAACCAAACCAGGTTGTGCCGTGTAGCCTAGGGCCCCCTTCAATTTCTAATGTTCCTCCTGCTGCAGCTTTTCGAGGGCTCAGAGTCACAGGCAGCTCTACCATGTGTGGCTTTGCATCTCCTCTCTTTTCTTTCGGCAGACATCTTCTGAGTAGCCCTGAGTAGAACTGGGGATGAGACGGACTAAGGTGGGTCCGTGCCCTCTAGACGCTGACAGATAACTGGTTGAAGCCCAGAGTAATACAGAGCCTGAGGGCCTGGCCCAGGGGAGAGGGGCCTTTCATTGTCGGAGGAGCAAGTTTGCAGATGGTTAGTTTGGAGTCGAAGAGGGCAGTCAGAGTAGTGTGAACAAGTTCCAGCCAGTCAGTGAGCAGAGGTCTCAAGGCATGAAACAGTAAAGAGTATTTAGGACTATAAGGGCTTTCTGTGTTTTAAGTGACAGGCATAGTATGTGCATGGCACCAGCCCAGCTGTGAAAAGCAGTCTGCTACTCCTCTCAGACCCCCATCGATGTCCATTTTCTTGTTAACCTCCCAGAGCTGGTCCGTGCATGCGCAGGCCATTCTGTGAATTTGTTTGTGGGTATGGGTATGCATGTGTATACGTGTATGGAGACCAGGAGTAGCTTCCTTAATCCACTTCTCCACCTTAGGCTCTTTGGGTTGTTTTTAGACAGTCTATCATTGATCCTGGAGCTCACAGACTGGCTGGCCAGCAAGCCCCAGGCTCTACCTTTTTTCTACCCCTTCCCTGACCCCATGTTAGGGTTACAAACATAGGTGTTAGGGTTCCAAGTCCAGATCTTCATGCTTGTATCCCTTGTATACTTTACTGACAAAACCACCTCCATAGCCCTTATATTTTATTTATATTAGTTTCTAAAAATGTTTTGTAGTTTTGCACAGATCAATACATAGAAGGGCATTCCTTAGAGAGTGTCCTGTCCCTGGATCCCCATTTGTCCTCCCTGTGGAGAGCTGATGTTAGTTCTTTTATATCCTTTAAGAGACTTCTGTCCTTTAGTACAGTCTCTGGTTTCTCCCAGATGGGAGCTTCTTACCCATCTTCCCATTTCCCTCCTTTTGACTTGGCGCTCTCTGGAAGGTGTTCTGTTGGGAGAGCAGCACTCTCAGAGGCCTCTGCAAACTGCACTCTGTGCTTGACATAAATGGCTCGGCACTTGTTCATGTTGCTCCTCCTGTAAGATGGTCAAGGCACTTCCCGGCCTAGCTGTACCACATGGCCTGTGTACTTTGTACAGGAGTAAGACTGTCTGTAGGACAGCTGGAAAGGCACTCAAGGCTCCTGTGGTTCAAAGGGACATTAGGAAGGGTAGAAGCAGAATGGGACTAGGATGCTGTGGTAAATTCCTCTCTGTGGCAGTGGGTTCCATTGAGTCTTAGAGGAAGTAGTTTCATTGCTTAGCTGCCTTCATCTGTGATTTCTCAGCAGAGGGGCCCAGGCCCCTGTGTGGGCTCTCAGAGAATGTGGCTTACCCAGGGGCGTGGTCAGTATTGCTCAAAGATGTCTTCCGACTCTGTCCCTTGGGCCACACCCAACAGCAGGCATGACCAGGCCAGCCAGGCTGAAGCAGCCTTGGCTCTACCAGTCCTGCCCAGCAGAACCTCATGTAGGCAGATGCGCCTGGGCACTTGATAGGTTTGTGTCACATGGACATCACAGCTGTAGTGCATGTTTGCCAGTTTGTTAATAAGTGAAGTGAGCAAGGGCCTGCTCAGGCAAAGGACACATAAGGGTGTGGGAGGGAGCCATCTGGGAAGGTTCTGTAAGCTTTACGGCATTGTGGTGCAAGTTTCTGGACCTCAGAGAGCCCAGTTTTGTTACACTATTTGTTTTTAAGCATGCACTTTCTCTTTTTAAAATTATTTTACTTGAGAGAGAGAGACAGAGAGACAGTCTGTCCAACTTAGGTGTTGTTACTTAGGAGTCATCCACTTTGGTTTTTGAGGCGAGGTTTCTCTCTCCTTGTGTCCTGGAGTTCACTGGTTTGGCTGACCCCGACACTGGGCCACAAGAATCTGCCAGGATCAGCCTCTCTAAGGCTGGGATCATAAGTGCACACCACTACATTTAGCTTTTTAACCAGATGTTGGGAATCAAGCTCAGGTCCCCAGCCTTCACCTTGGTTTTCTAGAACGCTTCTTCGACTGGGGCCTCCCTGGAGCTTGCCAGTTAGGCTGGGCTAGCTGGCCAGGGAGCCCCAGGGATCTATTGTCCCTGCTTTGCCAGAGCTGAGATTACAAACCTGTCACCACTCAAAGCTCCTCATGTTTGTTCTAAGGGCTCAGACTCTTGCTGTTCTTGCGATAGCCATTTACTGAAGGAGCTATCTCCTCAGCCCGCCTGGAGTGTACACTTTCCCCCCTTGATGCATTTTGTTTTCCTTTGTATCTACTCATCCATCAATCATTACTAATTCTCACTTCTTTGGAAGCAGAGAGTGTGGTTCCGGATGTATTTTCTACCTTACTACAATCCCAGCATGCCCGAAATACTTGGTAAGCTTGGTCGAATGAATTGATACCATCACTGATCACATAGACTTTCCAGGACTTCTGTGTACTGTTGACTAAGCATGCTTTTTGTGCCCAAGTGCCAAGCTCTCACCATCTATATCTGTTAAATTTCATCTGTTCTGATCTCATTCATGGTTAACTTTGTTATTATTATTTAAAAGATTTATTATTTGTATGCAAGCATCGTGAGCCTACATGAGTTTATATGTACCATGTGTATATGTGTATGCAAGGGCCCTTGGAGGCCTGGAAATGGTGTTGGATTCCCTGGAACTGAGTTAAAGGTTATGAGCTACTATGTGGGTCCTGAGAACCACACCTGGGTCTTCTGCAAGAGTAGTAAGTGCTGTTAGCCACGGAGCCATCTCTCCAACCTCTGTCCTTTATTTTTTAAGTCTGAGAGCATGAAACACTTCCCTAGCCTGGCTCGTGGCTCAGGCTGCCAGTGTTGGTGGTTTGTGAAGCCGTCCTCTCCCATATGGCTATATGTCTGTGCCACTTGGTTTGGGAGGCATGTGGAGGTGGAGTGCTCAGAGCCTGCAGTGAGCTTTGCTGCTGACGCAGTGAGTGGGCTTCCTGAGAGCAGGGACATCTGCACCAAAACCTAGTTCAGATGGTGTCGCCGGGGGATGAGGACAGCAACGTGATAACTGCAGCAGCTGTCGTGCTTGGCTGTTTGTCAAGCACTTTAGGGTATGTTTTGGACAAACAATAGAGCAAATTTCTGTCTTTTCTGGAGCATAGGCCATTTTGATGAGGAAGATGATATGCTCAAATTTGGGAATTGGGTTAACTCTTTCAGGGTTCTTTGAGTCTCCAGAGCTGTGCAGAGATTGGCTTGAAGCTTGGAAGAGGCTAGACAGCTTCCAAAGATGCTCTGCTTTTAGGCTGGGTGACTAGTTAGCTAGGCTGTTTCTCCTTTAGCCAGCCGTCACTTCCGCCTCCCAAGTCTGTACTCTCATCCTTTACCGGAGACTTGGTGTAGAAGGAAGTGGAGAAGAATTTGTAAATGAGATGCCGTCCTTCCTCCTGACCCCACACCCTGCCAAACATAAAAAGGGAGACCTAGTGAGCAACTGTTCCTCCAAATTTCTCCTGTTACTTCCATGGCCTGTTCAGTAAACCAAATGCCTGGACTGAGCTTAGATTCAGGACTTAGTAAAGCCCTTAGTGGGGTCTTCTTCTCTATCTAAAGATGTAAGAGTCCAGAGCTATTTTGGTCTGTCTGCTGACAGATGGCTATTGTACATGAGGTCCCCCTGCCATGACACTGCAGCCAGTGCTAGGAATGGGCTTCCTGGAGCTGATCCTGCCCTTTATAAAGAGCCCTCCCCATCATTGGGACCAGATGGATGGCCCTGGCAGACTGACCGAAGAAGGCTGCTAGCTTACTTGTTCTTGTGTGTTTGTCAGAGACAGACCTGCTGGGCAGCTCTGAGCCTCTCAGAAGTTGTTTTGGCAGCCGATGGCGTTCTTGAACCTGAAGGTATCATAGAACTTGCAGTGATGCAGGGTAGAGGAGAAAAAGACAGAGAAGCTCAAGTGTGATTGGTTACTCTGATTAATTTCTACACCACCTCTGCAAAATAGATTGGGTATGACACCACCAGATCAGGAAGGGGAAGTCTTGAAGTGTGAGCTGAGGTCAGGATGTGTTCTCTGTGTGGGTGGCAGATGGGAAAGCTGGTGGCCTTCATGTCTACAGTGGTTCTTACAGAGCTTGTAGGTGTGCCCCTGGTGTCACTGCCAGTGTACCACACACAGAACAAGGGTGATCCTGGTTTGGAGGAGAGTGTTGGAGTTGCTAACCTCTCAGCCTCTGCGATACATAAAGATTGCTGCCCTCTCGGCTGTGTCCTTAGTGGCAGAGTTAAGAGGCTATCTCCCCTCAGTGCCTCAGCCTTGGGGCTTCTGCAAACACAGGGCCAGCAGGAAGCTTTTCCTTGCTTGGCTGAGGTGGGTTGGCCTGCAGGAGGGAAAGAACATTTCCACAGAAGGGCCTTACACCTCATAAGCATTTCCTGGGCTGGGAGATGGCCGGATGGGTAAAGTGCTTGCCATGCAAATGTGAGGAGCTGAGTTTAGATCTGTTTAATCAGGTAAAGCCAGTTGCAAGAGTACACACTTCAATCCCAGTGCTCCTAAGGGGAGGTGGGAGAATTCCTAGAAGCTTGTGTGCCAGCCAGCTTGGAGTATACAGCTATCCGCCTGAAAGCAGCGGGCAGGTAAAGCCCGACCCAAAGAGTTGCCACCTGACCCACACACGCCATGAAATGCATGCACCTGCCTTGTCACACATTACTGTGCACACACACGTGAACACATGCTGTTGTTTTTTAAGTTTTGTAAAGGAAGGAAAGGAAATTCTTGTCCTGGGAAGTGTCACAACTGGCCAGTGGCTAACTTGTTCCCCTCTCAGGAAACTCTTCTAATTCAGAAAACTGCTGCCTTCACCAAAATATGCTACTATCCTCCGGTGTGCTTAACGACTGAGCTGTGAAAATGCACCCACACATACATTGCCACCCAGGCCCCACTGATATGTAGGAGAGGGGCTACCAGCCCCCTTCACCTGTGCACTCAGGCAGGTCTGAACATGGGTTTGGTCCCCTGTCCCAGTGTACCTCTGGGGGATGTCATGTCTTGTTCCTTGTAGCAGCCAACGAGGGTTTGGCTTTTGTTGCTGCTCAGTTTTGTGGGGCCTTGAACACTGTCTATCAGCTGCGAGTAGTACTAGGGTAGTTGAACTTAACTCACCCAGAATAGTAATTAGAACCCATGTGGGCACCCCATGTGCATGTAACAGGTAAGAAACTGGGGCTCAAAGAGGCATAGAGTCACATAGCTGATGTGTGCCTGTACTTGAATTCTGAGCTAGTCTGGCCCAGTCTCCTATTTAGGCCTAAAGGGAAGTGACTTGGCAGATAAGGGGCTTCTGGTCAGTGACATTGCTAGGGCCAGAGTCCACACCCCGTAAGCCCCATTCTACCCTCACGGTCCACACTGCCTCTTGTTTGAACTTCTCCATTTTTAGTTTGGTCTTTAATTTTTTTTTTTTTTAACCTTGCATCTCTTTTGTAAATCATGGATTGATTGAATTCTGTACAATAAAAATAGGTCTGAGTGATGACCAGGTTGTGATTGTCTTAGGCTAAGTGGCTTAACATTGCTGTAGCTTATCCCGAGGGCCCTGGCTAGCCTGTTACCATCCCCATTCTGCTCTTCATCCTGGCTCAGGGGAGAAGGTGCTGTGTAGCTCCATGCTATCAGTAAGTGCTAGTTCCCCTGTGTCCTGTTCCTGTTTCCTTCCTTTTCGGTTTGTTTAGCAAATTCTAGTCTGCAGCAAGTTCTTGCTTAGTGGCTTGTGGTGAGAACTGGAGGGGGGTGCACACAGGAGCCTATCTCTTTGTTATTCCTCATTGATAAACAAGCTCTTGACAAGTCATGCGTGCTGTTGGTTTCAATGTCAAGACATGACATGGGCCCTCTCGTCCCATGTGCGGTTTGGTTCTGCTCACCATCATAGCATTTTTGTGTCTTGGAACAATGCTGTTCCCTTCCCACTTGAAATGTTTGCTTAAGAAGAACAGAAAATTCCTGTGACACCGAGAGAGTGATTGGAACATCCTAGAAAACAGTTCCGGGTTGATTTAGCAACTTAACTTACTGTTGTGTTTTGTTCCCCCCCCCTCCCCCCCCCATTAGCGAGGGAGGGACAGAGGCCAGGCTTCTTTCTAGCTATGCACTGTAACTCCAAGTCCTTCCTCAAATGTGAGACTCCACTGGACTCTGATTACCTGAAATGCTGGGCTGGGGAGCGTGTGTTCATCTCACTGACTGAAGCAGGGACAGGTCAGGTGAGGAGGCCTTCCTCATTTAAGAATGGCAGGTGCTGTATGATTGCAGGAAGAAAATAGCTCTCCTCCCTTGAGTGCCCAGTGTCAGCAGTGCGGTGACGGGATTTTTTTTTTTTTTTTATTTTTAGCCAGTTTACAAGCGTTTAGTAAGTGTCTGTCCTCTGAACTGTGCAGAGGGTTTCAGTAGATTTAGGGATGTTTTTCTGCTCCCACCACACAGGACCTTATTTCCTAGCCTTACGCCCGGGTCACTAGAACACAGAGGTTTTCTGCATTGCCTTATGTTATTAGCAAAAGAGTATAACTTGTCCAGGACCACCTGGCTCACCTTGGACTGACCTTGGAAGTACAGCTATAGGACTGTGCTGTTCCTCAGCTTTGATTAGCAGGTAGATATTAATGAGGCTTCTGCTGTGTGCTCAGTACCCAGGTTGAGGATGATGGAAGCCGGGCCACACCTAAGCTGCATGAACTCTGAGAAGGGTTAGGGTATGCTGTGGAAGGCATACATTGGGAGACAGAGGCCCAGGGGGCACTGGGGAGGTGCATGAGCACAGATTCTAGCTGGAATAGTGATAAGCAGGGTTAATTCCCACCATGCCTGAGGGTTAACAAGTGTCCCAGATGACATGTTGCCTTCTGTAATAGCTTAGCTATGCAGATAAAGGTGAAAAGTGATGGCTTTGTAATCCCCTTTCACCTTCAAAACAGCCCTCACCTGTCCTTTCCTGTCGCCTGCAGTATGACCTGTAGTGCTGTGTTTTAACCTATATTCTAGAAGACTGGTGCTTGCTTGCCCTAGATTGCTAAAGAAGGGCAGCATTCAAGAGACATACTCACTGCTTCATTGTTACAGCAGTGTGTGCATGGTTACACAGGCAGGTACAGGTGTGTGTGTGTGTGCGTGCGTGCGTGCGTGTGCGTGTGTGTGTGTGTTTTAAGACAGGATTTCTCTCACTAGGCTGAACTTGCCAAGCAGGCTAGACTGGCCGACCAGTGTGCCCGAGGGCTCCTCTTGTCTCTGCATCCCTAGTGCTGGGATTACATACAAAGCCATGAGCACCCTCCCCCCCCAACACATAAGTTCTGGGAATTGAACTCAGTTCCTCATGCTTGCAAGGCAAGCACTTTACTGATCTTGAGCCATATCCCAAGCCCAGGGTTTGTAGATAGAGTTACCTTTATATATATATAGTTATACCTTTAGAGTTCAACAGGTATAAGTTGAGGCTTGCTAAATAGAGACCTTGTCTCAAAAAATTAGGAAGTATCGGTATACATGCACACACACACACACACACACACACACACTTTTTTGTGGATGCTGTTTCTATTGTGGGGTTTTCTTAAAACAGCATTTGGTATTAAGCATGTCCTTAACATTAATATATGACTATAGAGGTTTTCATTTGTCTCTTCCTGTCTTTCCTAATCGATCCTTTCTGAGTACTGAGGAGCCTGGGCTGGATTGAACTGTGTACTGCTCTGGGGGCTACATATCTTAGGACCTTCCTCGGGCTGAAATCTCAGCCTCTTTCCAATGTCATCCTGATCTGCAAGGTAGCTCTCTGGATGAAGTCCCTAAGCAGCTTTTTACAATCATCCTTCAAACACAGGCGGCTTAGTTATACCATCAGCAAGCCAGGACACCTCACGGATGCAGTCCCTTCTCTTGGTAGCCAGGGAGCAGGCCTGCAGGACTCAGCTGCCTCAGCTGGGCTCATGCTTCTGACTTGTCAGAATCTGAGGAAGATGGTGTGATCGTGGAGATATACACTCCCCCAGATGTTCTTAAGTTTGTTTCTAGATCCTGTCTCCAAATGACTTGTCACACAAGTTTAAACGTTCGTAAGACCGTCACAAAGACATTATGGGTCTTGCCATCCCCTGCTGCTTCTTTTGCTTAATGAGAGGGGAAGTAGGATGTTAAGGGCTGTCAGGAAAATCAGTGTCTGTGGCCAAGGCCAGGCTTTGGTTTCGGTCAGAGTTCTGTTTTTAAGACACTGAGATGCTACTCTCTGTACAACTGCACAGGCTGAATGAAGATATTAAAAGGGAAAAGTTCAGTTGTTCTGGCAACTTCCAGTGTGGTCAGTTTCTTTTTAAGCCTTTTAAAGTGAATAATGGATACCTTCCCTCAGGAAGCTCCTACAGTCTTAAGATTCATGGGGGGTTGTGAAGTTTGCAGAGCTTCTGTGTGTGTTAATTCATTCAGCATGCACACCTGCTATAGATAGTCCATGTGTGCTCTTCTCCAGAAGCCATGTGCCTGGCCTGCAAGTGCTGCGTTCAAGAGTATAAGCCCTCACTGAAGTATGCAGAACAAAAGCAAGACAGTTTCCTGTTAGGAAGGACTCGTGTGACAGGGCAAAGCTGTCCCTGCCCTGTGGTATCGGAGACAGGCCCACGCTAAGTGTGGTAGTACATACCTACAGTCCCAGAACTTGAGACACTGAGGCAGGAGGATTGCCATCGGTTTGAGGCCAGCCTAGGCTACAAAATGAGTTTCAGGCCAGAGGGGCAGAGAAGAAAACATGTGTGCAAGGTAGGGAAACACCCAAGGAGCATGCCTGGATTTGAATGCTGGCCTTGTCCTGTTGGCTGTGTGGTACTGGCAGATGGTAGACTTAGGTTCTTCTAGCCTTGATCTGCCCTTCTGGAAAATAAGAACTCTTCACAGCAATGTCTCTTCATAGGAATGCAAGGAGATTAAGTGAGAGACCTGCCTGGGGTTGGTGCTCAGGGGGATGAGTTGGAGGCTGTGGTACCATGGTTGTGGCCCTGGGTCTCTTACCCTGAGGTCTTGTTGGGTCACAGCACTGGGAAGCTTGGGTGGTCTGTTCTCTGCAGAAAGTCTATTTCTGAGGCCAGTTTCAAGTTCCTTATATATTTTCTCAAGGCTGGGATTATAGGCAAGTAGCATGTGCCCAGCTTCTGGGCTGCTCTTACGCGGATGCACCATGGGGGTGAGGACTTGGGCGTGCCACTTCATTGATACTCAGGGATGTGAGATCAGGGGAGCAGTGGACTTTTGCTCTTATGGTGGAAATCCTGGGGAAGGTGAGTCTCATGAATGGGTTTCATGTGGTAGGAGCCAGAAGGTACTGTATCCCTATGTATACATTGGCGTGATAGCCAGGGGAGGCCCTCCCCAGATACTGGACCTAAGGGGAGCAGAAACAGAGCAGGAAGCATCTTGTCTATGCCGGTCAGGAGGTCATGGCAGTCAGGTGGGTGTAAGAATGTGGGGACTGGGCATGACAATAGAGAATTTGAGTATAGATAAAGAGAATCACAGAGGACACGCTAGGTGAAGTTCACAGATGAGAAGTGTACCCTGGAACCCTGCTTGAAGAAAGGGATATGGATACCAGCGCCTTTGTGAAGCATTTGGGCCTGAGTGTTTTGACATGCACGTATGAAAAGGGGTTTATTTAAAATTTTTAGTTTGAGGCTAGTGAGAGGGCTCAGTGAGTGTAGGTTTCTGCCACCAGGCCAGATAGATTACCAGGACCCACATGGTAGAAGGAGAGAGCCAACACCTGCAAGTTCCCTTCTGACCCCAACATGTGCACCATGTCCTGTGCACATACTCTGAAAGATTTTAGTTTAAAATGATGTCATTTTGTATTCATGCAGTTCTAAGAAATTAAACAGAAGCGTGGGTGTTTTTCACTGCCCAGTAGTAACAGCTTGTAAGACTGAAGCCCAATATCAGAAACAGGAAGTAGGCATGGAACAGTGGAGATCAGAGCACTTCCATATTCCCAAGTGTACCCTACGTTGCTTTTTCTGACTGTACCCTATGTTGCTTTTTCTGACTCCACCATCTTCCAAACTCCTGACAACTCCTGTTATTCTTCATTTCTATAATTTTGTCATTTCAAGAACTTGTTACAAATGGTATCTGATAGCAGTTTAACCCTGGGGAGTCACTTTAAAAAAAAAAATCCAGAATAGTTCTTTCGGGGCTCATGGAGTTCTTGGGTATGCCTTTTTCCTGCTTTCACTGCTGAGAGACATTCCCTGGAATGGATGAGCCACTGTTTAACCATTCACCAGTGAAAGGTGTTTGGATGGTTTCCCCTGGGTGGCTGTTATGAATGAGGCATTTGTGTGCAGGGTTTGAGGTGAACATGTTTTACTTCTCCAGGATAAATGCTGAGGAATGCGATTGATTGCTAGGCTGGATGATAGTTGCCCGAGTGGTTTTCTGAAGGGCACATGTGGGATGGACAGGTGGGCAGCAGGGGGAAGTTACAAGCTTGGGAGCTGATCCTGACTAGAGCTAGTGAGCTGCTGCATGTGGCTCTGAAATGGGGGAAGATGAGCCTACTTTACAGCCAATGTGTGTAAAGCGGTGTTTACCAGCATAGCAGCGGTATGAACTGTCTCAAGTGCTGGGGTTATAGGCATGAGCTACAATGCCTGACTTGTTAGTTCATCTTCTGCTGCTATGATAAAATAACTGGGGCTGGGTAACTTTATGAAGAACAGATTTTAAGAGGGAAGGTTTCATGGCGTGGCTGAAGAATTGGCTCAGCTCTAAAGGGCTGGAAGCAAAAAGTATCACATTATGTGTAAGAGAGAGAGAATCCACGGTGAGACAGGAGTGGCTGGGTGTGCCAGGCACGTGTTTTTATAACATTATGTCTTGATTAACTCAGTTCTGTAACACCTGCTGAAGGACAGTGCCCCTGCAAGATATGACTGATGATCTCTTACTGTGCCCTGCATCCCCTTAACATGGCCATACTGGAAACAGATGCACCCTTAGAGACAGACCACAGCAGTGCTCAATAGATAGAAGTTCTTCTAAATGTGGTTGCAGAAAAACAAAAACAAAAACAAACAACCAAGTCAAGCAGGGCCTGTGCTCAAGAGGTAGCCTCCAAGAGGCGTTGCCAGGCTTCTATCTTGTCACCGACCCTCCTGCAATCACCCAGTGCTTTCCTTTCCTCTTGGGTAAGAGGCCTTCTTACACTGGTCTAGGTCACTGGGTGGGCACCCACGTTCCCTGAATGGGTTGTTTGAGCCTGTGCTACTGCTCAAAGAATGCTAGGCAACTCCAGATTGCAACAGGCTCTGCTGGTCTAGGTTAGCCTTCCGGGTCTGAGGCTATGTACCCAGACTCACAGAAGCTGCTATGAGTAAGCTACAGAGCCTAATTCTAGAAGTGTGTGCTGAGCTTGACTCTGTTCACAGGACTGTGTTGGGGTATTTGAACGGCAAACCACTCTTCCAGCAGATTCCAGAGGCCAGCTCCAGCCAGAACTCTTCTGGGAGTGACCATGTTGCAGAATCAAGTCTGCATTCAGCGTGGCTTTCAAAGCTCGGGGTCTTTTCAGGTCTTTGTCCTGTTGCCTTCCATGTACCCTGTGCGTGACTCCTGATGTACGTGCCTTTCCCCAATCACGTTCTGACTTTTTCTTTAAAACCGTTTTAAAGGCCATACTTTATTCTCTCACAGAACTATACTGTAGTTTATTTAACCAGTCCCCTGTGAGTGGGCAGCCAGATGTTCTTGCTCTGGGCTCCTGTGCAGGGGAGGCTTTAAGACTCTTCAGAGCTGTGAGAGCAGCAATGGCGCCATACTTCCTCCTTCTCTAGGCCTATGGTCCTTTACCTACTGCACAGGTACACAGGTGCTTACGGTGCTCCGCCTCTGGTGCTGCCTCTGCCAACTCTGGTCCTTTGTAGGGGCTACAGTGGGGGGTGGAGCTGGTAAGAGTAGGGAGGCCCATTGCCACCTCTACTTTGTGCAAAGCTTGCAGACTGTCATGTTTCCATGGCAATAGCTTTCTATAGCATTACTATACTAGCCTCCCAGTTTCAGAGGGATGGACTATATTACAGCCAGGCTCCTGCTGAGGAAATTTAAATAAACTAGAGAGGGTGACTGTCTGGATGTCCATTACTGGAAAGAGGGTTGGGACTCCCAGGTTCCTCATGAAACTAACAGTAGTAGCTCTCTATAATTTCTTGGTTTTTTTGAGACAGGATTTCTCTATGTAGCCCTGCTGTCCTAGGTTCACTGGACCAGACTGGCCTCTGCCTCCCTGAGTGCTGGGATTACAGGCTTGTGCCACTGCACCCAGCTTATGCCCCTGTGTATGATTTCTCAGATGAATCGTGTACAGAGCAAAGGGCTTAAGGTCTGATTCCCTAGGATACAATAACCTTAAGAACAGGCAGTGTTGTTACTATTATTATTATTATTATTTTTACCAAGAGAGGAAACTGAGGCCCACTAAGAAATCAATTCAACTCAGATGTGCTGGTCTCAGGACCTGAGTTTATGACCACTGAGCATACCAGTCACCTCGGAGAAGGAAGCAGGGAGTTTACCTCCCAGGCCTGGTGCCAATGGCTGCCTGCCTTAGAACTGAATTGAGGCTCACACCTAGAATGGTGATGGCTGCCATCAGGCCTCCCCTGCCGAGACAGCACAAAGGGCCCCTTTGAAGGGTGAGTCCAGAGACACCCCTCCTGGCCTGCTCTTGATCCAAGCATGCAGGGGGCCTGTGGGCACTTCTGGCTCTGCTGTAGAGCCAGAACTAGGCAGAATGGTTTGGCATTCCTTCCTTAAACACATCACACTTGGTAGAGGCTTGTGGTTTGTAGACTGATGTGGTACTGAAGCATGAAGCAGGTCTCCCAGCACCACCAGGGACTCTTGACCCCCCTGGGCCTCCTTTCCTGAACAGTCAAGCTTTACAAATGCATTGACTTCCCTCTCCCCATCCCTGATTTTGCACTTTGGATGAACCCTTGTTTTCAAAGAAGGTGGAAGGACATTTTCCTGTGCTTACCAGCTGGCCTGTAATAATAGATTCAATAGCACCCACTGTAAAGTCTAATCGAAGTAAACAGGAAAATACGATTTACAAGCTGGATGAGAAGTAAATACCAGGGTGCAATTATTTTTTACACAGCAGCTTCTAAAACATTTTCCTGAGCTGAAGTTTGTTTTTAATCACAGATTAGGAACTGCCTTTCTATCTCTTTATTGCCATTATGACCATTATGTTTTAGGTTTTGATGGTGACCTTCAGATCCTCATACCCGTGTAGCTTTCTTTGAAGGTTTAACCACAGAATGTTTGGGATGGGGAACTAGGATCAGAGCAAGCCTGTGCAATTTCTACCTTTGCTGCTGGGACATAATGGACAGGGAGGCAACATGGCTTTACAGAAGGCAGTACCTAGGTGTCCTGGGCACTAGCTCATAGGTCACTTGGTTTTGTACTCTGGGGGAAGGGGCACAGCTACAAAGGCCACTAGTGTTGTGAACATGTGGAAAGGAGGCACTGCCAGGGATGGGGCATGTGTCTTTAAATAGAGCCTCCTGATTGGTCAATAGCATCTGTTCGTAACTAGACAGGTAAGGTAAGCCGGTGCCCAGCTCTGGCTCCCCTGCCTCCTCTGATTTTGGATGTGGGGATGAGGAGTATTGATCCTTAGCTGGTCTAAACATGTCCTAATGTGAGCTCATGGTGCCTGCAAAGCCAGCCCAGTCAGTGGTAAGTTGCTGCATCACTGGGAACCACATATTGCTAGCACCTTAGAACCTGTGGTCTTGAAGATGTCTTGTGGCTCGATCCAAATCTGTTCCTCTGTCTAGCAGAGCATTGGCTTTTGGACATCCTAAGGCTAGCTGGTTTGTGTGTATGTGTGTGCATGCACCTGTATGATGTGTGTGTGTGTGTGTGTGTGTGTGTGTGTGTGTTTATATGTTTGTGTGGGTGATCCAAGAAAGTGAGTCTGGGCCTTGCTAACCTCCCAGAGTGTATTTTTTTTCTAGTAAGGATATGGTTTCTTTCCCACTGGGTCCTCTGCATTACTGGGGCTGAGCTACACTGTTTGCATCCCAGGCTTTCCTAGTCCCCAACCTTTGTCGGTCTTCTGTCTTTCCAGGTTGTTGTCTCCTTTTGGCTGTTCCCAGAGGGCCTTGTCCTCAGACTAAGCAACTGATGGGGAGCTGTTTCTGATGACATCACTTCTTGGGACGCCCAGGTATCACTATTAATCAAAACTGCCCACCTGAAGATGGCCTGTGCCCACCCTGGGATGCGGCCCAGTGCCTGAGGTCCTTACCATGGTGATGATCCTAAGGAGAAGCCTCATCAGCCAGGGAGCTGACTCCATAGCACGCAGGACCTTCATCCCTCAACTGGTGAGGACATCAAGGGCTGTACTTCTTTCTCCTTCTTTGTGACCTGGTGGGCAGGGAGGGTTTGTGTTGTGGCTGCAGATGGGCATCCACACTTAACAACGTGGAAGTAAGCAGAGCTCTGTGAGGTGTTCTGGGCTGGGGCCGTGTGGCAGAGCAGAGTGTAGCTGTGTACTCGGGGAGGAAGCACCAGGGCCCAGGTTAGAGCTTCTGTGATGAAGGAGGCAGGTCATGCCAGGAGAGGTTCAGCTGAGCCCAGCATTCCTACCATCCCCACCTGAAGAGGGAGGTGGCTTTCAGGATGAGATGCCAGGGTGGGGGTTAAGATGCGGCTGTCCCTCAAAGGGCAGTGCAGGGTGAGAGCTACCACCTGAGGGTCAGAGTGGTAGGTGAGGGAGAAAGAAAGCACAGTCTGACAGTAAGGTGGCAGGCTGTGGTGTTAGCCACTGTGGCTGCCTTCTGACTCAGTGGGTGGTAGGCTTCTGTCTTGCCGCCCACCCTCCTAGAGTCAACCAATTCTTTGCCCTCTGACCAGACAGGGCTTCACACTCAACCCTTTGGTGGCCTTCCTTTCCTTTGTCTCATGCTGGCAAATACCACATTGTGACAGAGGAAACCCCTCCCCCCAAGGAGTGTGGGGAGATACCTGCCTGTATTCCATATGTTCTGTAAGCCCACACAAGTGCCTGTCCTGTAGACTGGTATAGGGAACAGAGTTAAGGAACCAGCATAACTTGGATCTAGCTGAGCCTTGTCCTTTTTTTTTTCTAGAGAAGTTCTCAGTCTAGAGGGAGGTTCTGCAAAGCTGATGTATAGAATGACCCCGGTAAGAGCTGGGAATGCAATTTTTTTTAACACTGGTTTCTCTTATTTATATATTTATCATTCATTCATTCATTCATTCATTCATTCATTCATTCATTCATTCATTCATTCATTTTTATGTATGTTTGATGTTTGTGTGAGGGAGTTAGATCCACTAGAATTTGAGTTAGCCCAGCAGTTAAGAGCACTGACTGTTCTTCCAAAGTTCTTCCTGAGTTCAATTCCCAGCAACCATATGGTAGCTCATAATCATCCATCTATAAGAAGCTCTAGTACCCTCTTCTGGCATGCAGGTGTACATGTGGGCAGAACACTGTATACAAAATAAATTAATGAATCTTTAAAAAAAAAAAAAAAGAGCCGTGTTTATGCCAACTGATGATGGCTGGTGCCCTGTTGAGGTCCAGGTGCGCTGAGAAGGCTGGCTGGTCTGTAAGCACATCAGAGCCTTGCAGAACTGAGGTGCTGGGTGTGGCCTCGAAGGCCAAATAGAAGTGGCTTAGAAACCACTGGGCCCAGCCTTATTTTCCAAACGTATAGTTGAGAACTGAGATCTGCAGCAGGCCAAAACTGCCTCAGCGGCTTGCCCACTTCTTCACCTCATTTCCATCCGGCAGCCTACTTCTTGGCCTGTGTTTAGGCCTCCTCTCTTAGGCTGGTATTGGAGCATCTGTCTCTGAGGCTGTTCTCTGTGCCCCAGCACAGGGCAGAGATGAGTAGCTTAGGTTCATCTGGTTCATGGACACCTGGGTCAGTCATTATAGTAGAAGTGGAGCGACTTTAGCCATTGCACCCCTCTTCCAGCTTGCACGTAATGGATACCTGCAGTTTGATCCTTTTCACCATTACCCCCACCCTCACCCATCAGCCACTCTCATCCTTCCGCTGGCCTCTCAGATAGATTCTTGTGGTAATTGGGCCTCTGCTTCTGGCTCTTAAAAACCTGTTCTCCCCTCAGCAGCCTTCAGAGTACCACTCAAGTCCATCTGCTCAGACCCTTCCACTGGCTGCCTGCCTTACGAGTTCTGTAACTTTCTGCTTATTCCACTCAGCTAGTACTGGCCCCTGGCATAGAGATGCCAACCTCAGGACCTTTGGATTTTCTCCATAGTCTAGAACTCTTCCCTTAACACAACCCTTTCCTCTTTCCTTCTGTGGCCACTCAGCCCAAAATTCAGTCCTGCCTGCCCCCATACTTACTTTCTGTCCTTTTTCCACCCATGGTTTCCCTCTTAAACGGGTTATCTGAGGGTCTTGTGCATTGAGTGATTGCTCTTGCTAGGGTGGACACTTAGTGAAAGGCAGGCCTTTGCCTTTCTCTCTTGGACCCAGGGTCTGTTGCATAATAGCTACTCAGAGTGAGTGAGTGAGCGCACAGGTCGCCCTTGCCATGGCTTCTGACCTTGTTGTTTTGGTCCCTCTGTTTAATGTGTAGCTGAGGGATCATACATATACGTCATACTTGTCTTGTATTAACTGTCTTTGGGGGAAGGATCTGTAGACTGTGCTTAGAGTGGCCTTGGGCTGAGGGGCTGCCCGGAAGTCCCCAGGGTTGTGCTCCCCAGGGTTCGGCTGTATTGTTGGCCTCCACAGCTGCCTCTGTGCTTGTCTAGTGTCAAGGTAGCACTGGGCTGGGGCTGGCCACAGAGCTAGTTCCCAGTACCAGGGCCCAAGGTCACGGCAGTGGCCCTTCCTGAGCCCTAGCATGAGGATCACGGCCTTGTGCCTTCCGTAGGGGAGGAGCCTTGTCTTCCTAGAACAGAAGGCGGGGCATACTCATCCCTCCCTCAGGGCTCACTGCCTGCACTCTGTCTCTGAGGCCCAGGCTACACCTTCCAACCTCTGTTCCTCCTCCAGGGAGTAGTCTTCTTGCCTCTGCTCTTTGCTGTTGGCCCATCTAGGCCCAGAACCATCTGTCTCCTTCTCCCCTCTGCTCCAGATGGCAGGTCAGTGATGGGCGTCCTCTTCAGAGAGAGCTTTTCTTGTCTGAGTTTGTTGACAGTTTACATTCTGACTGTTGGCTATATTCTGGGCCTGGTTCAACATAAGAGGAAGTACAGTGTGGCTACAGAAGGTATGGAGAGTACCATGGAAGGTGCTCAGGCAAGGGCAAGGGTGTATCCATCTCTGTCCCTTAGATAGACAGGCAGTATGGCTCAGAGAACTCAGTATGGATGTGCATGGTCTGGCCAGCACCTTTCTACAGTGGCTGAGCCTCCAAAGGCCACCCCTGGCTACCTCAGGGAGAGTTCTGTAGGTGTCTGAAGAGAGAGCCATATAATGTCAGTCTAGTGATATGATCCCCCTGAGACAGGTCAACCGGTCCTCACTGTGAGCAGCAGAGGAGGTTGCTGGGGTCCTGGTTCACAGTCAGCACACAATTGCCATCAGTTAACTCAGAAAAGGTGGGAAACAGTTTCTCTTTTGTTTTCTAATAGACTAAAAAAGATAATAGAAGTGGAGATAAGATTTTAAAAGTAAACAGTGTTCTAGGGTTGCTGGAAACCTTTGGGATGGCAGGAGCAGCTTTTGGGGGTGTGGTAGGAGCAGGCTTTGTGGGGTGTGGTTATATGGTCCTGAGCTCCTCTTAGTCACAATAGGGAAGGTCTAAGACACCCTAGGTGGAAGGTTCCCTAGACCCTGGGATCTTGGAGCACCCCTAGCCGCTGTTCTGAGTCTTGGTGAGGAACAAGAAAACCTGTGGTGGTCTCTGCCCTTCCACAGTCATCACTGTTTCATTCTCCTTTTTGTAAGGACTGGTGCTGTACACCTGTGATTTCCGTACCTGGAAGGCGGAGGCAGGAGGGTCAGAAGTTCAAGGCTAGCTTTGGCTACATAGCTAGTTAGAAGTCATCCTGGTCAATATGAGACCCTGTCTCAAAACAAAACAGCAAAACCCTAGTTCTGGTGACAAAGGTGACCGTCCCTACTCCCAAAAAAACTTCAGGAAAAAGAACGAAAACTGGCAAGTGCTTAGCCTGTTCTCACTTCTCTGAGCCTACTTTTGAGCCTGAGCCCACTTCTCTGGGAATGATGGGTACAGGCACAGGTCATGTTCACAAGCCTGGCTTGACTTGCATACTAGGTAGCCATGACCATGTCTGCCCCTCTTTCCCTTGTCTGACTGATTACTTTCCTCTGCCCAGAGGGCTTTTCCTTCTCATGTTCTAACATTAGCCACCGTCACTGGAACGCAGCCCAGATGTTTGACCCTGGAGCACTGAACTCCCCCAGATCCTGCCCATTTGCCTACATGCAGGCCAAGAGCCTGTTCTTGTTTCCAGAGTAACCACCTCCTTTGGCCAGGCCAACTTTCTCTCCCAGCCTACTCTAAATCCTGGAGACCAGAGGAATCAGGCAAGTGGCTTCTCTGGACAGAAGAAGCTATAGACTGCTTGCTTGTCCCCAAACCATGCACAGTCAATAGTAGAAGAGGCACTGTCAGAGTGGCACTAGGCATTTGCCTAGTCTGAAATTGGTGGCCACATGAGGCATTGTGTCCAGCTCTGTAGGTACAGGGGATCCTCATATTCCTTGTTAAGCCAGCCGGCTCTTTGGCCTCAGCAGCTCCAACCAGGGTCTCTACTTTAAGTCTGGTGTCTTTCACATAGGTGCCCCAGGGACTCCTGTGCCTGGGGACCCTCTCAAGCTTTGAATTTAGGGCTACTTTGGCATCTTTGAGCACCTTCCTCCCTCCTCCCCATTGCACTGTTCCCTTCTCAGCTTCTCTTCATCTTCTCCTCTCTGCTTCCTGCTATCTGGGTCTTACTGAGCTCTGTTTGAGAGGCAGGCGTAATACAATGCTTATTCTCTGTTTGTGGTATGAGCATCTCCCCTTCCCACTGTGGCTCCCTCTGCACTGTGTCAGCAAAAGCAAAAAGTGGCTCTGTTTTAGGCAGCAACCTTTGAAGAAAGCTGTGAAAGGCGTGGGTAAGGTCTGCCGTTTTTTCCGTGTTTCTTAGCTTCGCCTTCGGAGCCTTAATTGGGTCTTTATTGAAGTTGGGGCCTTTTCTTTAGTTAGACAGATGTCCCTGAAGCCTCAATTTGATTTCCAGCTTTTGTCTTTCCTACCAAGACCTGATTCCAAAGACTCCTCTCATGACGTGAATCGTCTCACTGAGACGGAGCCCTGGTGAGTTCAGACACAAAGAGGGAGGCGTGCAAGGAGGAAACATGCTCTTGCTTCCTTCCCTGCAGATCTCAGCCTGCAGCTGAGCTCACTCTTGCAGATTCCGGAAGTCTTGGGAGGCCTCACAGCCAGAGTCCCTTTGGGGCTGCTGGACCGTGGCTTGGCACACTGATTTGCTTATCCCTTTTTCCCACCCTGGGAATAGAGGATTTGAAGAGTTAGAGGCCTGGCTACAGGAATGGCATGTGCCAATGGGAATTTTATTGTACTCCTGGTAGACTGGGAACAGGAAGGCTTGTGTCAGCTTGGAGCCAGTAATTCCTGGATGCCGTTTTGCCCACGTGAAATCCCCAGGCAAACCTGCCAAGGTTCGGGCGTGCTGGCTCCTTAACCTGGGAGTCGTTGAGAATGGGATGTTCAGTACTGTTTCAGTTCGTAAGCAGGGTTCAGAAAGCAAGGCAGGACCCTGGTCCTAGCTCAGGATCCAACATAAAGACAGTCAAAGTTCCTCTTTTTTTAAAAAATTTATGTGTATTTATATTTATGTTAAATTTATATTTTGCCAGCGTGTCTGCATGTGCACCATGTATATACCTGGTGTCCATTGGGTCCCAAAGATAGTGTTAGATGCCTTGGGACTAGAGTTACAGATGGTTGTAAGCCAATTAGATGCTGGCATTGAACCCTAGTCCTATGGAAGAGTAGCCAGTGCTCTCTACTGCTGAGCTGTCTCTAGCTGCAGGGTTCTTTGTTTGAGAGAGGCATCTCCAGTCAACTCAAACAAAATGAATACTTCTGTAATAAAGGTGGAAAACTCACAGGCTGCAGAAGAGTATGTGGATCAGACCCAGAAGGGCAGGCCCAGGGTGAGACAGGAGTTTACAAACAGGCGCTTGGGGCCGACTCAGGCCTTCCTTGGCCCTGCACTCACAGCTCAGTGGAATGAAGAGACCTTGAGCTCTCCCCTGCTGACAAGGCACAGGTGGCTGCACTCTGCTTCCTGCTTCTGCATTTGAAACCCCAAGCCCTCCTTTGTGACACTTTTGTGCCAGTAGTGCACATTCACATGGCAGCCTTCCTGTTCTCTCAGCTTTCTGTGGTCCCTGTCTTGGTGCAGCTTCGTTGGGCTCCTAACCCATCTGTTTGACACTGGGCGTGGGTGCCCTGGGTAGAGCTGACAAGGAACCACTCTAGTGGATGTTGTCCTTGAGCCTGGCCGCCCCCTCAGCACCGAGACCTTGTTTTCCTTAGCAGGTGAGGCACCCAATCCCCGTTCCTTCTCAGAACACTTTTCCGGGAGTGTAAGGGGCCTGCCTGGGTTCTATAGGCTTCTGCACTTGGTTGTGTGGGTTGTGCAGCCCTGATGGCAGGCTGTCCTATGTTTGTCACCTGTTCTCTATTGGGTGACTTCGGTGTGGCTTTCAGCTCCACATCCTGCAATACTAGCCATGTTAGCTGAGGTGGAGGCAGGTACAGCTCTTTTTCAGTATCCTTCTAGATACTTCAGTGGGTGGCTACACGGGAGGGGCTCCTGGCTGGTTAATGTTAATTCAAGAAGGGGCCTGGAAAAGGGCTATCATCAGGAACCTTGTCTATCAACACTAGCCCAGGTGTTCCTCTGGAAACTGGCTCTGACCTCTACCCACCACGGCACACGCAGTCTGCACCCCCACCCCCAAGTCCCATCTCTGTAATGAAATGAGTTGTCTGTGTGACTGTCCTGTTGGAGGTTTGAGCCCTTCTTTGTCCTCAGTCTGGGAAGGACAGTCCTGCCCTTTAAACCCTCGTGGGATAAATGCATTGCTGACCAAGAGCAAAGGTCCCCAAATTGGGCACTGGGATAGGGTGAGGAAGCTGGTGCCAGGCGCCTGCTACCTTATCTGGGTGGGCCAGGTGTTGCTAGCCGGCCCCACCCTTCTCCTGGGACTTTATGAGCCAGAACCCAGGCTCCCACCCACTTCTCACCGTAGAAGCCCTGCCTCCTTTGTCATGTGGTAGGGCCCTGGAGCTCCTCTCAGAAGCTGGAACCCTGCGTAACAGGCTGAGCACTCCATTTCCCATTGCATGACCAACCCCGAGCACAGCCTGAATACAGAGAACTGTCAGTTCCTGTGCACTGAGTGTACTGTAACTGAATGTGAGCGAGTGAGGTAGCCAGTCTCTGGATTGCTTGAGGCAGACTGTCTTCTCAGGGTCCTCACTGGGATGTCTGCTCCTTACTCGCTTCTGAGTAGGCCACTTGACTTGGATGCAAGGTAGCACAAGAGCCCCCAGAATATTCTGTGCTCAACTTGCTGTGCATCCTTCCTTCTTTTTCATCTGTGTTCAGCTGAGGCGGGTATGGATTGTGAGAGAAGACGGAAAGTGTTCACAGTGGAGTAGGAAGCCCAATGGATGTACAGTGCCCAGGAAATGAAAGCTATAGCTCTTGGGCTGAGATCCAACGGAACCAGGGAGTGTCTTGTGCTTCAGGGAGAATGACTGGCTGCTCCACTATGACAATAAGCCGCTGTGACACATCAGCCTCAGCCGGCATTCCCTCCTGGGTAGTAGAGGAGATGCTGTCTCAGTATCCTATGGGGAACCGTCAGGGAGGGCGAGAGTGCCCATTGCTCCTCACTCCTAGGAGGCCCACCCCTCCAAGTTTATTTCTAGCCCCTAGGAAAGTTTGGTTCATCAAACCTCTCCCATATCCCTGTGTGGAGAGATTTCTTCTGGTCAGGAGTCAGCCTCAAGCATTTTATATGGCTTAAAAGCCCATTAGCCAGCTTGGTCTGTAACTCCAGAGCCTTGGGGCAAAGTCCAGGCTCAGTCCTTTGCAGATGTTGACTCTTGGGCTACTAACTCTTTCCTCAACCTAATGTCGCCTTCAGGGCAAATCCCACCTGTTAATTGTGACTTTAGAAAGGTCTCAGTGCAGAGTCGTGCTCAAACGTGCTCCTGATGATGTGAAGAGTGAATAGCTTTTCTGGTTGTTTTCAGCACACGCCAAAGAAGATGAGTCAAGGACCTACCCTCCTCTCCTGTGGAATTATGGGTGAGTAGCTACACATTATGGGCATCTTCTTCTAGTCTTTCCAGCCAGGTGAGACTCCAGTGGAGTGATGGAGAGACTCTCTTCTGTGTTTTAACTATTTCAGTTCCCAGCAGGACTGGAGTAGACCAACAGTTTGCTGGGTGTGAAAGTGAGGGGCACTGGTGTGTGGTTTATAGTCATTTCCAACTCCAGCATTGAGTTCTAGCTGATTATTAAGTAATTCATGGTGACTTGTTTTCATTCAGAGAAATATTCATAGAAGTAAAAATCCCTTAAATTGTGGTTTTCAGTGATAGCTTTTGTTGATATTTGTGTGTGTGTTGCATTTTTCACATAACCAGGTCCATCAAGAACATATAATTATATAAACCTTGTCTGTTTTTACACTCAGTAATATGGAAATAACTCAAGTTTTGCATCTTAATGCTGTATAGTACTGCATTGGGTGGATGAATTAAAATGTCCTAGGTAATGTGATTCTTACAGTCATGGGGTAAAGGGGCTGCTGAATTTCCAGCTGCAATCAATGCACAGGGGTTTTTGAGTTTTTGTCTTCTGTGTTATTTCTTAGGGTAGTCCCAGAAAGGAACTGAAGAGATCTTAGGTTGGGGACCTTTTAAAGCTCTTGGTTTATATGGCAAATGTTCCGTCCAATATGTGCTTGGTCTCGTTTTTTTCTGTGCACACGTGATGCTGTTTCTTGTAATGGGAAGAAAGAATGGTTGCATTGGTTACAGGCATTTTTTGATGCTCTGTAGATGGATGCTATGGAGTCTAGGTTGACTCAGAAACCAGACCTCAGTGATAGTAGGTCGCAGACTCAGTGACTTACGGGGCCATATGAGGTTGTCCTCACCCTCCTTTCTCTGTGTCCAGTGGTTTCGTTTTCTAATTTCAAGGCCCTTTCCATAGATGAGACGGTGAGTGCACAAGGGCCTGGGTCCATCATGGCGAGCACTGCCACAAACATTGTTTACAGCTTTAGAGCCAGGCAAGTGCTTGTCCATACTTGGGGAAACTGAAGCCCAGTGACTCTCTGAAACATCTCTTAGGAAATAGAATTATAACAGGTAGCAGAGAAGGACAGTTTTTTTTTTTTTCTCTTTCTTTCTTTCTTTTCGGTACATGCTATAGCACGGGGAAAGCTAAAAGTATTTTTTGATGCAGCTACCCACAGGACATGAAAACAGAGGAGTCACCTGGCTGACACATTTCTATGGCCTATCCTCATATGACCTTATACTTCTTTGGTGGTTAATGGCTTTTCTCCTCCACCATTACCACCAGTATTGTCCCATGGTTAGAAGCCTGCTGTGCTTTTGCACCCTGGAACAGGTTCACAATTTAGCTGCTATGCTTTGTCATAGGGGGTGGGTGTCATGAATGTCCAACCTTCACCCCAGACATAGCTCCAACAGAGCCAGACCAGGAACCTGTGTCATGGGGATGGTAGGCCTCCATTTTAAGACTGTTGTGTTAGGCTTCCCTGACGTTCCTCTGTGAATCTGTATAATAAAGCTAACTCGAATGAGTCTGGTGTGTGACAAGCCTTGTGAGAGCTGAAACTTTTAACTTTTTTGAGCCTCAGTTTCCTCATATGCAGCAAAGCAGTTGTGGGCTTGTAAGGACTGTAATGTAATGTTGTGACAAGATTGTCACAGGAGAGCACACCACAGAAATAGTTGCAAAGAGGACTGAGACCTTAGTCAAAGATAATTGTTCCTCTAAAGAGGCCTTGTGTCTCAAAGGAGGGACCACATCAGTTTCCTTTGGGGGTGGGTATAAGTGACAGAGCTGTCCATGGGGCCAGAGTAGAGGCCTGAGGAAGAAGGCAAGTGAAGAGCAGCTCAGGTTATTCAGGGCCATCTGGCTGCTTGAGCTTCTGGGGCTCAGCAGCCTGCTCTCTATCCAGGGTGGCACAGGGCTTGGAGGAAGTGCCAAACTGTGTTTCCAGGTTGACTCTTCAGGGTGCCCTGTCCCACTGGCTCTAGCTTCTGCAGGACAGTGCTAACGCCCTGCCACTGAACTATAGGAGAGGCAGGGGTAGCTGCTTAGGGGCTGTAATGACAGCATGCCTACTCACTCTGCTTCTCCAGCCGCTTGCCCCTTATCTGCCTACTGCTCAGCTTTCCGTGATTCAGGAGAACCATGTCCCACGGGACAGCATGTCTTACCAGGGCTTTCACTCACCACACAGAGTTGCAGGGATTTGTTCTCATAGATTTTCATCGAGCAGTTAGCATGTAGTAGGCACTTAGTGTAGGGCGGAATGAAAGAGACCCTGTTTTACCCGCACAGTACATTGTGTCCAGTGGAGGAGGAAGAGCCATAGACAGCAAATTTCATGTGCCAAGACTGGGGCGGGCCAGAAGAGCCACGGAGCAGTAGACTCCGTTTTCCCATTCCCTGATCTCTTCCTCTGGCAAAGTATAGCTGCTGTGGGTGGGAGAGGCTCCCACCCTCTGTCCCATCCTAACAGCTGCTGACCCAGGGGTCTCAGCAGTCAGAAGCCTCCCTCCTTGCCTGTTGGAGCAGGGAGCTCCCATCAGCCCTTCAGCCCAGTGACTCCGTAAATGGAGAAGTTTGTGGTGTCGTCTTGTGCGGTCACTACAACCCACTGGGAGTTGCACCCTAGGCAGAGAGATTTCATCTTGGGTGTGCCGACTTTCCAATAGCAGGGAAGAAAACACCCCGAGGGGCTAGCCAGACTTTTCAAGAGGGTTTTTGGCCCTTGCAGGGCTGGACAATGCTGAGCAAAGATAAAATGTCAACGATCGTAATCACCGCCCCAGCCCTGGCTCCTGAAGACAAAGGCTGTGACTCAGGGTCCTCCCTGCCAACTCCATGCCCAGGGTCCTAGCTGGCAGCCCATGTTGGGGGTTTCCTAGGTGCTCTGAAGAAAGGCCTGGCAAGCGCACCAGCACTCAGAGAGCAGCACTGGGTTGCTGCTTCTTCACAGAATGCCATCCTTCCAGGTGGCTGAGTTACCTGGGGGCCACTTATAGTGCAGCAGAGGAGAATCAAGCGCCCTGAACAACGTATGTTTGTTTCATTTCTTAAAGTGCCTCATTCTTGTGATTGTGGACTGGATACCAGACCACTTGACCTTTGGGCCCCACCCCGGTTTGAGAATATGATGCAAAGAATTTTTATACTTTTCTAAAGTGGGGGAGAGAACAAATCTTGGTTTGGTGTGGATGGAGACACAGGACAAAATGAGAGTCCCATCCTGTCCACCTGCTTTGTATCCCATTCCTTCTTAGGGTGTCAGGCCAGCTCCTTGTAGCAGTCAGCTGGGTTCGGGTTCTTTTCTCACCTCCAGATCTTTCCCACCCACCTCTGTGCTGAGGCAGAATTTCCCGTGCAGGCGGCTCTCTCAGGGAGAGGCGTTTACTCATGACATGAGTTGAGTGGCAGCTCTCAGCCTGCCATCTGGGCTGGGAGTAGTGCTGTTCCTTACACCTATTTTTGGTGTGTTCAGGAAGTGTGGGAGGGGTGTCCTCCTGGGTTCAGTGAATCTGGGGCTGCAGGTGAAATTCAGCCTGAGCCTGGGACCCTCTCGGAGATGCTTCTTCCCGCTTGCTTGGGGTCACGTGTGCCAGCTTCTTTTCTTTCTTTTTCTTTTTGATAAAATGGGGCAAGTGGGGTAAGCACAGCCCCATTCATTACCTTTGGCTAATTACAGCCATTCAGTGAGCCTATTTCATCATGACGGTAGATAGCACACATTCCATCTTTCTCACCACGCAGGCCAGGAGATTAGAAATCACATAAAATGTGAGAAAGCAAGGGCAGCACCAATTATTCCCAAAAGGCCACTAGGAAAAATCTTGTAAATACAAGTCAGTGGATAGAGAACAAAACAATTCATATGCTTTAAAAACAAAACAAAACAACAACAACAAAAAAGGACGAAAACCCATAATTACTTCAGGAGTTATGGTAATAAATTATTTATTAATGTAAATTATTTCACAGGCAAGGAACATAGAGGAAACTTGAGCAGAAGGATCATACATTATGTATAAAAAGGAATTGTAAAAACATTATAGCGGCCTGACTTGTGCGGCTCTGGTTCAGGTTTGTCAGCATTTTAATTATAAGCCCTCACTTTCAGTGTTTAATTACTCGGCTGTTAACGTCTACTCTGTACATAAAAGGGTTGTTCCCGGGGGCACTCTCTGATTGGAGTTCTTTGGGAAACCAGTTGGCTGTGTTGAGCTGCATAGGGCTAAGAGATTTCATGTTGAGATTCAGCAGGCTTTGGTCTCTCAGCCTCAGTTGATCACTGAACGTGGCCCATGATTATACCAGTGTGGAGAAGCTGGCATTTGAGGCTGAACAGTTTCCATTGCAGTCAAATGTCCAAAACAAAACAAAAAAACGCCAAAAGCAATACCAAAACTCCTCAGTCCAGGTTTTTGTACCGTTTTCATTGTGGTCCTTGAGCCAGGGCCTCCTAGAAGAAATTGCTTACGGACTAATATGGGCTAGCATATGATTTGTTTCCAGTGAAAAAAGTACATCCGCATACAAGTATGTGTGTCTGCTTAAAAAAAAAATAACTCTTTGCATTTTAAATTTATCTTTGTTGTGGTTACATATGTATGTGATTTTTAAATCCATACAAAATGCTTTCAGTTCTCCCATGTACCTTTTATTGGTTCCAGACAGTGTGTGGGGAATAAAGTGCAGAATGGAAGTAGACGGGATGGAGTTGGCCTGTGAGAGCTGTTTGTAGTGCTGAGTGAACCTCCTGGGGCTGCCTTCTAGCAAAGGTGAGGGAGGGGGTCACAGTGGTGCCATAGGCCAGGGAATGGCTGCTGCACTATCTGTGAGTGCTGGCCTCTCAGTGGAGAAGGATGGGTAGTGGGCAAGGCAGGAACAGCCTTTCCCAGGCGAAAGAGTATGGCTGTGGAACTGCAGAGCATGCTTAGTTAGGTCTGGGCTCTGCTATTTGCCAACTGGGCGTGTCTCGAAGGCGAATGGCGGTATTCTGAAGCCCAATTTCACCAGTGGGTAGGGATCATTGTGATGGCCCAGGAAATAAACAGTTAGGGTACATGCTCATGTTCCTTGTCAGCTTCAACAAGGACCCCATTGTGTAGGTAATGCATCCATTGACAGTTTCCTCTAGAGCTGTCCTCGCTGCCAGTCCCTCAGCTAATACAAAGGCACCTAGCCTTGTTGTGTGCATGGTTTAGACAACTGGCAATCTCACATGTTCTGTATATACTCCAAACGGGGTGGGGGGTGTGGAGAATCAAACTGGCCTTTTTATCCTTTAGAATTTTACTGCTATGAAGAATCCTTGTTTTCCCCACATTTCTAAGTGCTCCTGGGAGCTTGGGAGTGGAGTTGGAGGCTCCTGTCAGAGCTGAAAGGGTTGTCAGGACCCCAGACCACCTTGTTCGGGTAAAGAAACAGAGGCCTGTGAGGCTTGTGCCTCTGCAGTTTTTATATCTTAGCGGTCCCACCAGGACCCCCTCTTTTTTTTTTCTTTTTCTCAAGACTATAGGCGTGCAAAAACAGTGACAACTACCATTTTAGTCCCTGCCCTGGTAGCCTTTTTGGACTCTGATCTTTGTCCTTTCTTTCGGAGCCCCACAGATCAGCCTTCCTGTGTCCCCAGATGAGACCTAGTGGGACCCTCAAGCATCCTAACCTTTTGTCTGTGTGAGGCCCTTGTGAAATGAACTTGGTATCTTGTATCATTGTCCCTAAGGCATGGCAGGGCCAGAAGCTAAGGCAGAGAAGCCCAAGAGCCTGTCTTCTTGACTCAGCTGCTACAAAGTTTCCATTCTGGTGACAGGCTCTAAACTTCATTAAAAGCAGATGAGAGAGCCAGACTGTCATCCCATCATCTGAGAGGCTGAGACGGGGATTTCAGCAAGTTCAAATCCAGACAGGGTTATATATCAAGTTTCAAGTCAGCTTGAGGTATGCGGAGTGAAACTCTGTCTTAAAAAACAAAAACAAAAACTAAACTAAACTAAACCAACCAACCAACTAACCAGATAAAACCTTGGGGGAAAGCTCAGGTTATGACCTAGCTTGTCCTTCGATGTTCCTGTCAACAGATTAGTTCAGCAAAGCTGCCTTCAGAAAGTCACCCAGTTCTCTGGAGTTTCACATTTAAAGGGCTGGTGAGTGTCGCCTCAGACAGACAGACAGACAGTCCTTGTAGCCCTGAGGCCAAGTTAGCACAGCACAACCTAGGGGAGAAGCAGGGAAACATGACCACACCTCACTGTCAGCACAAGTAGACAGGCATGAAATCCAGGAATGAGTTAGGCACAGGTCTGGCTGGAGGCTTGCACCCTGAGCTTTTGAAGGCTGCAAAAATCAGTCTCCTGGGTATGTAACTACTTATGCTTTTCTAGAGACCGCACAGTGTTATGGCTGTGTCACTTTAAGAGAGTATCAAAAACACAGCACTGAGGTTTCCAGGGCTGTAAAACTCCTCTATCTTTTGAACATAGGAAGTCTTATAGTCCCCCAAGAATCTGGGCCCTGGGGAATTTCCCAGTTTAAGTGCAGAAATGGAAACAAGAACATTTGAGGTCAAATGCTATTTGTGTTCCTTCAAGTGCTTTTCTTTCTTAAAGCTCAAGATCTGTGTACCTGCCAGCCTCTGCTCTCTGTGGGCAGGGCAGCAGGATGGGGTCCTGTAAGTGTGACTTTGGGGTTTGTGTCTTTGTCTCTCAAACTTCAGGCTCAGTCACTGAGCCTCAGCTTTGGCAAGGATTTTAGTCATGTGGTTCACCTGTAGGAGAGCTGGGCATTTATATCTGTGTGGTTCATCCTCTCATCCATAGGCAAAGTGATAGCTGTGCCTCCACACACACTCGTGTGCACCCACACACATGCGTGCAGTCACACACAGTCCAACCGCTGTGTGAATTTCACACTTGTGAACATGGGTGCCCTGGGAACATTGAGGAGCTTTTTAAGATCCTTCTGAAAGTTGATACAATAGGGATGCCATAATGCAGGCTGTGTGCCATTTGGGATGGAAGCCCTGGGAGTTGCCACCTGGTGTGAAATGTGGATTTCTAAGGACTTAAAAAACAAAGAGATTCTTTTCTGTAAGCTTGCCATCCTCTAATTACCCAAAGCTTCAATCTTATGAATCAAATTTGTGGCAACCAAGATTCTACATCTCTACTCCCCTCTTCCCTTTAAGATCCAGCAGGCAATCCTGGAGCCATACCTTGGAAAATCCCTAGTACAGAAAATACCAGTTCCCTTTTCAGCCTGAGTCTACCCACAGACATTGGCACCCAGGTACAGAAGAGCAGATCTTAAACACAAACATGTTTTCGGTGCTGTCCTTTCAGAATTACACTGTTGCTCCTACGTCTAAGAGACTGCTCTGTGCACTTTGCTGGGCCTGCACCTTCTCTCAGCAGCTGACATAGATTAAGAAATGTGCAGAACTGAGATTCAAGGGTCATGTCCTTCCTAACCATATCAAGTGACCATTGCTCAATGGCCCCTCCACATCCATGGCCTTTGTCACTTTGGAAAGAGTTCCAGTTGTTTATGCAGAAGTGATATTGAATGGCAGGGTGGGGGCACGCGCTAGCTTCTTCTCAGAGCCCTTTGTGCTCTGTTAAATTGGGGCTTCACACATAGGGCAGTTTGCCATTAAAAATTAGCTTCTATTCCTGTTCTTTTGTCTGGTGACCTGACCCAACAAATTGCCTTCTGGACCCTCAGTGAAGGGTGGAAACTCAAGAGCTAAACATAGCATTGATTGTTTTTACTTTTTCGTATTATACTTTTCAAAGAGATAAAGCTAGAAACCATTAGAGTCTGTGCTGCAGACGAGTGGCCACATGGATGCTATTGATACACACTAGCAGTGCCTTTTCTCCAGGCAGCTTTCATTTAACTCTAACTAGTTGCCTCTCTTGGAGATAGTGACAAGGAGTAAGAAGTGAACATGCACAGTCTCTTCCACAGTTTCTGTCCTCATTTTGTCACCTGCTTCTCCTCCACATCCTCTTACCCCCTGCCAGATCTGCTATGTACCAAACCCTGGGAAGGACCCTGGAGAGCCATCCTGGGCTGTACTTCAGAGCTGGTAGTCAGAAAGAATGAAGAGCAAGTAAAATATCTCTGTAGATAGGATCAGCCCCTTCTAAACTGATGCCTTTTCCCCCGTTTGACCAGGACACATTCTGTCCTGTGTCTCAGGCTTCCGAGCACCAGCTGTGGTACCGTCTTGGTCCCCCACTGTTCTGTGGATAGGCCTGCTGGTTCCTTCCTCAGCCTGCCACACCCCTAAGTCCTGTGGCATTTTCAGTGTCTTGGCCTCAAATGGAAGTTGGTTCTAGCAACTTCCTGAAAATCCACAGGAGAGAACCCAGAGGAAGATGAGGTTTGGGTGCTGGTTCTAGAGTGGCTCCTTCCCAGAACTAAGGCAGAACACAGCACCATAGGCTCCAGCAGCCACCGCTCTCACATGCTCATTAATCCAGTTTCCTCCCAAGAAATGTATAGACAAGGAAAACAAACTAAGCAAGCATAAATTAACCAGCCACCTGACAGTCAGTCATTAGCATTTTGGTTTATTTCTTTTTATTACATGTATAGCACACCATGTATTTTACTAAATAGGAATCCTAGGCTTTGTACACTGCTTCTTTATCACTGTATCACTGGCGTTTTCCCACGCCATTAACTAGTCCTTGAAGCTACACTGTTGCATGCTGTGTGTTGTTCCCCTCTAATCTGTTTAACCAGCCACCTGCTGTAGGACATTTTAATTATACTTACCAATTTGCTGTCATTCGTATCATTTTGATTTTATTTCTACTTTTTTTCCTAGGATCACTTTCTCCTTCCATAAAAGATAGTCATGACTCAGTCTGTGTTAATTTGTATTTCTCCTCATTCTACAATCCAGGTTGACCTTGGTCCTCCTGTTTCAACTTCTTGAGATTAAGCTGGACTTATACCACCATGCCCAGTTTAGTTTATATTTCTTTTATTTTGAATTTATTATTTTGGTTCACTAAACTAATTCCATTGAAACTTTTTTTTTTTTTTTTGGAGCTGGGTGCTGTGGCACACGCCTTGAATCCCAAGGAAGGCAGCGGCAAGTAGACTTCTGAGTTTGAGGCCAATTTGGTCTACAGAGCAGATTCCAGGACAGCAAGGGAGCAGGGGCTACATGGAGAAACCCTGTCACAAGAAAAAAAGAAAGAAAGAAAGAAAGAAAGAAAGAAAGAAAGAAAGAAAGAAAGAAAGGAAGGAAGGAAGGAAGGAAGGAAGGAAGGAAGGAAGGAAGAAAGAAAGAAAGAAAGAAAGAAAGAAAGAAAGAAAGAAAGAAAGAAAAGCCAGACACTGTAATCCTAGTGGTCCCTAGCAAGGGATTGGAGACAGTGACAATGACAGGAAAATCTCTGGAAGATTCATTGACCAGCTAGCCTAACATGCTCATTAGTGAACAAGAGAGATGCTATCTCAAACAAGATGGGAAGACTAATATCTGAGGTTGTCCTCCTCTGGTTTACACATACACATACATGAACACCCACCCCCACTCACCACCGATACTGTTCTCCCTCCACACCACACACACACACACACAAACACACACACACCACAGACACATGCATACATGCATGCATGCACGCACACACGCACACACACACTTGTGGGAGGGGAAAACATTCAAAAAGAATAGACTACTGGAAGGAAATGTTTTCCACAAGTACTGAAGACATGCTTGAACAATGTAAGCAGCTTGCAAAGAGCTATTTTTGTGGGGAAGGGTAAATTTTATATTTGGAAATAATTTATGAAGTTCACAGAGGAATAGGCATCAGAGCTTCCTCTGTCAGGAAGATTCTGAGTTGAGTTTCACCCAGAGTCCTGCTTTGTTTCCAGCTGCTTGGTAAACTTCAGGAAATCTCTTTCCTGCCTCTCCAGCTCCTGAGGCTCTCAAGGTTTAGACCCTTGGGTAGTTTCTCCCTATGTTCTCTGCCTAGACTTGCAGCCCCTCAGGTCATCTGTCTCATGACTCAGCAGAGTGTCTGGAAGAAGAAACTTTATATCCAGCCTTGGTTTGGCTTCCTTTGGTTCCTGGGAACCGTCCTGGAGGACTAGGTCCTGTTTGGGTGACATTCAGTCCAGGGTGTATCTCAGTGGCCTTTGAGAAGTGACCACTGTAAGCTAGGTGTGGTCGAGGTGGCTCATATTTAATTCCATCACTTGAGAAAGTGAGGCAGGAGTTTTGCCACAGACTCAAGGCTCCTGGGCTGTGGAGTAACACCCTGTTTGGAAGAAACAACAGAGTGGCGCTATAGAGCTGGGTTCACAGGTCTTGCTATCCAGAGTGTGTTATCACCTAGGGAGAGTACGTTGCCTAGAGATCGTCTTTTGAACCATTGTACATCTTCCCTATACCATAAACGTGTTGAAGCAGGGCCAGTGTCATACTGGCCTGGGTTTTCATTTTGTCATATGGCTGTATTGCCCTGGGCAGGGTGCTGTACGGATGTTAAAGTCTAAGAAGGATGCTCAGTGAGTGTTCTGAGTTGCTGTAGATGTCACTTGGGGGCGCTTAAATAACCTACTGTGAGCCATTTCCAGCTTTATTTTAGGTCCACTGACTGCCTGGCTAAAGCTGTCACACTTCCCAACTTAACATTCATCCAGATTCACAAAGAGAGACAGGGCTAACTCAACAGCATGCTTCTGAACTTTGCTTTTGTATTGTAAATCTGAGAACTTGAACAACAGCTTTCATCTCCTGACATTCCCAGCATGGTGCCTGATTCTATAGTGGAAAAACAATAATTTGTTCTTAAGTTTTTACTGAAATAAAAGTTCAAGTTCAGCTCCTGCATTCCACAGTTGGGCTAGCCCGTGGATTCATGCATTCAAACAGTTGAGTGAGCTTAAGTCACACCCTGCAATCTAAGTGCTATGCTTACCCATTGCAGCTGCTTTAAATGTCCTTAGTTTCAGCAAAAAAAGCAAATGAATATGATTAAAGTGTTGTGATTGGCAGTTGTTGCAGATGCTGATATTGTAGAATATTTTGGTAGAAGGCAAATAAGACAATAAAAATGTATAAGCAAATGTTTTGGTGATGAAATTGAGACAAGCTAACCTAGCAGTATCCCAGCCCCATTTTGACCTTGACCGTCTGAGGTAGCCGAGACTCAGTATTGATCATGCTCTTCTGCCATATGCTAACTAACACTGCTCCCTTGACTCTGCCACCAACCAGGGCAGAACTCAGGACAAGCTGCCATCATGGGAGGCAGCATGGGATGTCAGGAGGAAAGCTGGATCAAGAACAGGGCCAGGTCTGGGTTTGGGATGCTGGGAAGAAAGCTGGGTCAGGAATGTCAGGCATGGGTCTGGATCCCATGCCTTGTTCTGCTTCCCACTCAGCATGTTGGGCCTCACCCGTCTCTGGGCTTCACTCTTCATCCATAGAGTAAGGTTGAACTGGTTGAACTGATTTATGAGGACCTTTCTGGTGCCAAAGTTCTATATAGCATCCAGGCTGTTCGCAAAGGAACATATCACTGTTCTGAAGGCCTCTCAGATCCTATTTTCTCTTTGTATTTATGCACCAGAAAATGACAGATGGCGAGACCTGGATAGAAAATGCCCTCTTCAGATTGACCAGCCGAGCGCCAGCATCTGGGAATGTCTGCCTGAAAAGTGTCAGGATGGCTCCCTGTGGCACCAGGAGGCGGTGACTGCCTGTGCAGTGACCAGCCTAATCAAAGACCTCAGCATAAGCGACCAGAACGGGAACCCCTCAGCTCCTCCCAGCAAACGCCAATGCCGGTCACTATCCTTCTCTGATGAGATGACCAGTTGCCGGACGTCATGGCGGCCCTTGGGGTCCAAAGTCTGGACTCCTGTGGAGAAGAGAAGATGCTACAGTGGGGGCAGCGTCCAGCGCTACTCCAATGGTGTCAGCCCCATGCAGCGGAGCTCTAGCTTCAGCCTCCCTGCCCGGGCCAATGGGCTCTCCTCACCTTGCCACCAGTCAAGCCTGCACCACCGATTTGGGGGACAGCCCTGCCAAGGAGCACCAGGCTCAGCCCCCTCTGGACAGGCGGGAGATGCCTGGAGCCCAGACCCACACCCTGTGGGAGGGGGCCGACTGGACCTGCAGCGGTCCCTCTCTTGCTCACACGAGCAGTTTTCCTTCCCAGAATACTGTCCTCCCTCAGCCAACAGCACACCTGCCTCAACGCCAGAGCTGGCAAGACGCTCCAGTGGGCTTGCTCGCAGCCGCTCCCAGCCGTGTGTCCTTAATGACAAGAAGATCGGTGTGAAACGGCGGCGTCCGGACGAAGTGCAGGAGCAAAGACCTTCTCTAGACCTTGCCAAGATGGCACAGGTAAGTACCTCAGTGTCCTAGAAGAGGCTTCCAGGAGCACCTCACTGTTCTCTGGGATTCTGGTCCTGGTCCAGTCAGTTAAGTACACAGTGACACTTTCAGAAATGTTCAAGGATCAGTTTCCTTAAACATATTCTCCAAAAAAATGACTTTAGGGTTTTTGGTTTTTTTTTTTTTTTTTTTTTTTTTTTTTTTGGTTTTAAGTACTTGGTTCTCTCCATTTAAATTGAGGTGTGCTCTTTCCCTGTTAAGCTCATTGCTAGTGGAACAGGAGTAGACAGATGGTGAGAGGCAGGCATTGGCTAGGAATCCAATGTGACCAAACACTAATTAATCTTCTTCTAGCCCTTTGCTAGTACCTCCTCTTCTGGAACCCACACACCAGTGTTCAGTATCACTTGGATTATGCTGATCCCTAGATCAGGGCCATGAATGATGACTTTAGAGAAGGTGGGAAGTGATTGCTCTCTTTGATTAGACTGTCAAACATTGAGACTACCAAGAAACTGGTAGTCCGCAACTGTCACTAGCACTGGTTGTAGGAGGGGCCGTTCCCATGTGCTCCTGTTCCTCTGCCTTTGTCCCTCTTGGAGGCCAGCCTCGTGCTAACACTTGTCTTGGGTACTGATCTGAATAAGATGAGTTTGGAGTCAGACACCATCATCAGGATAGTGTTAGAGCCTGAGGGGTGGCTGCATTTGGTTCTTGCTATGGAAGTCATAGGATGGCCCTTGTGATTAATAAACCCTAGGATGGGTGGCTGTGCTGGGTAAAACATGGTACTACTGGCTCCATGACCATCTGGGAGAGCCTCTTGCTCAATACAATTATTTGGTTTGAGGAAATGAGGATCTGCTTGCTAGTAAGAGAGTGTCTCAGCAGACTTGGCCAAGCTCTTCAGACATGGCCAGAGCCAGGGCAGGCAGGCTCATGGTGTCTGTTCTGCATCAGGCAGGTGTAACCAACAAGCAATCTTTGGTTCCCCATACTGTCATGCTCCGCCCTCCCCTTCCCCAGGGGAGCCTTCATCCTACAGCAGACTCTCCATGGAGCTGCCTTGTATTTCTTTAATTCTCCAAGCCTATCAGGCCCACTGAAGACAAGGTGCAGGTGCCTGTATCCGAGGTGGCCACAGAGTCCATAATTTCGAGCCACCTTTACATATGAGCCCAGCTCATGTCCAAAACAACTGGGGACAAGTTGGTGATGTGCTTGTGCCACCCCTGTGCTCATGGGTCAGCATGGGACAGAGCTCCTGCCTCCTTCCATGTCCGGCTTTCATGACTTCTGTCTTGGCTCCAAGAGAGGCCTTTCCTTCTTCCTGTGTGGCAGACCTTTCTGACTTGCTCACTGGATAGTAACTGAACATGTGTTGGCTACCAAGAGGAATTTTCCATCTCCAGATAGACTGAAACAGGTTGAAGGGGGATAGCATTGGGTGACCCCTGAAGGAGACACTGAGCCCCGAGTTCTGGGCACAATGCGCAGCCTCAGTTGCCTTTTTAATGTCGAGCATGTTTTCTTAGTGAATAAGCTGGAAAGGTAATAAAACCAGCTTTACATGTGTTATTAGATTTCACTAGCCACAAGCTGGAATAACACCGCTGCATCACTGAAGACATTTTCTGGTCTCACCGGCGTAGAACTATTTAAAAATATATTGCTCAGTGGGGTTGTGCCTGAATGTATGGATTGCCTCATTAGTTCCAGGCAAGCCTCCAAGATCCAGGAAGGTGCACTGAAGTCTGAGAAGGCCACCCTGGTTCAGCCTGTCTGCTGTGGCTGGCTGCTTGGCTGTGAGTAGTAGGTGGGACAAGGCACAGGGAAAGGAGAGGGTTCCCTGGGAATGTGTACTGTATCGTCAGAAGTCAGGTCCTGAGGATGGAGTTTGTGAATCCTGGTCCATGTCCCACTAAGTACCTACCTCTGGCCATCCCTCTCTCCATAGGGCTGTGTGGTTCTGCCTGCTTTGGCTCCCTATGTGGTAATTTATGGTCTCAGGAGGTGGGTGGGCCTTACTTATCCAGTCCTGATAACCAGGTCTGAGACAATCCTTATGTGATTGTAAAGAGTTCTGGTTTAGGGACCTGGAAAGATGGCTCAGTGATTAAGTGCATTTGCTGTTCTTTCAAAGGACATGGGTTGGCTTCCGCACCCACATGGTGGCTCAATACTGCCATAACTAGTTCTAAGAGATCTGATATCATCTTCTGGCCTCGAGGGCCCCCAGGCATGCTTGTAATGCACATATATACATCCAGGCAAAACACTCAGATGCATTTTCTAAAAGTCCTAGACTCAGCCAGGACATTGTTGGGCCCTGGGCCGGGTTCCTATCAGGCAGGCATGTCACTGGTGTCCAAAGATCCCACAGTGCCAGAAGACAGTTGTGGCTAGTGTCCTCTGGGTGCTGCGACTTCACTGGAGGTTTGCAGCTGCTAAGCGGAGTGCAAGGTCTGGCTGTCTGTGAGGGAGACCCCATAGGTGGGATTCCAAACCTCTGGGATAGGCTTGGCCCCAGGGTTGGTGCAGCCCTTTCTTCCTTGAGCTGCCTCCCAAACTGTTTCATAGGTCTTTGGTCTTGGTTCATAAGTTCGCTGTACGTATTCTTGTGGAGGAACCTCTTTGCACGTGGCTTTCTAAGACCAGGTGTATGAACACTTTAGATAAAGGCACAAAGTGCCTTTTTGGTTAGACCTTTGGAGCAGCTGGGTGTTCTAATAAACCAATTCCCTTGAGGGGCCAACTGGGGCCCAGGGCAGACCCTGAGGGTGTGTGAACTCTTTGGGCTTCCCTTTGGCTTTTACGCAGCTGGTGGGAGCCAGAACGCTCTGACTTGCAATAGAAAAGGAGGCCCATCAGGAGCCAGACAGCAGGAGAGTGCAAAGAGCTCTGAGATCCCAACTCTGTAGCCCCAGTCCTCATTGCCCCTGGGTTTAGCAGGAGCACATGCCATGGGCACAAGGTCTCTTGTAGAAGTCCATGTTATGTCAAGGCTCATCTATTACAACCTCATGAGGGTACAGAGGCTCTGCTGGTTCCCAGGCCTGCCAGACCTTTCTGGATGGAGTAGTCGCTCCTGCGCCTTTATCTAGAGGTGCTAAAAAACCAGAAGTCCTAGAGAAAAGCATTATGATGCTGGATCCCTACGCAGTTTCCTTAACATTGTTATGTAGCAAGTCCACAACCAACATAGGACTGTGGGGGAAATTGGGGAGACAACCAGTTCTTTAATTTGTGCTAACGTTTGAATGTTCAAGTGTGTGTGTGTGTGTGTGTGTGTGTGTGTGTGTGTGTGTGTGTGTGCTCTATAATCTGGAGGATGCTTTTGATAGCTGTGGGGTTTTTTTTTTAAATGAGTGAGTTTATTAGTATATAGCAAAGCAAGATAAAAGCATAAATAGCCAGTGGCAGACAGATAGACAGAAAACACCAAGTCAGGGAGGCAGCTAGCAGGAGTTTCTGCTTATCTCTCTTGATAAGTGTCTGACTTCCCATTCCCACCACAGGCACCTTTATATCGTGGGATAAGGGATGGTAATGCTGTTGGAAATGGTTCACCTTCTAGTTGTTCTAAAGGATATAATGTTTTTACTCTTGTGTTATTTTTCTGCTTGTTTTGTTTTGTTTTTCCTGGTCACTGAGCTGGGGCCCAGGGAGACCATCCACAGACAAGCCATCTTGGAGAACACAGCTTGAAACACACTTTATTAGGTCTGAAAGTGGGGGAGTAGCCCCACTTCCCAGGCAGCTTTTCAGCAAGCTCAAACAGCACCTTACAGTTTACTAATATAATGTACATTATAGTGTGCATATCTTTCTGTATATATATCTAACTATAGTTTTTGTATGAACACTTGTGTATGTCTCTGTACAAGCACGCACACAACACCCATATTACCCAGTATACTGTCTCGTGCATGGTGTGTGCTGACAAGCACAGTTCACCATTGTCCTTGCTAGGGCGAGAGACGGGGTGTGAGCAATTGCAGGGGCAGGTCTGAGGTACATGAGCTGAGTGTTCCAGAGGTGCAGTCCGTCTTCTAGTATAGAAACTGCTTTTTTGCTTTGTCCAGTCCTAGTGCACTTTCCGTCCTAGCTGCTTACCACTGCTTGTTTGTTCATCCTCTTACCTCACTCCTTTCCCTTTACACGGTAAGGAGGTAGTCTGCTGGCCATCAGCATGCCTGCTTAACTCCATGTTGAGAGCCAAGGGTAATGAAATGGTGACAGAATAGGATTTACCTCCCTCCACAGGAAGTTGGCCATCTATAAGCATTCACCTCCCATGCCCAGCAAGCACTCTTGCAACAAGGGCTGAAATATCCCTGGAGCCTACAGCCACCCCCTCTCCTGCCATATCTCTGGGGCACAGCTGTCTTAGCCAGCAGTGGTGGCCCTTATCCCTTTCAGCAATGAAGATGAAATTGCAGTAAAAAATTGCTTCCTGATTGTCTTAGCTTATGTTGCCTTAAAATCCTGATGTTAAGATTGTGGCCAGGGATGCCAGATGAGGCTACAGGCAACACGGCTGGCTGGATCCTGAGTGAAGAAGGTTGAATGCAGTAAGGAGAGCCCCGGAAGGGAGACTCTATCCTCCCTGTATTTTTAGTTGTGGCCTCTGCTCTGTGATGTGAGCTGTTCAAAGGCAGCATGTGAGCCCATATGATCCAGGCCTGCCTGAGTCTGGTCTTGTGGATCTCCTCTCATACTTTCCTCCTCAAGTGGTCTTCTGAGGCCTGTGGTGTTCTGTGAAGCCACAGCCTCCTGTTTGTATGATGCCAGTGCACAGCAGTGAGAACAGAGCTGGTCTGAGCATGAGAGCTGCCTAGAGGCAGGACTTTCCCTGGCATGGACAGTAACTGCTTCATTGAGACCTGGCCTGACCACCAAACATTGCTTCTCTCTCAGCAAGTCCCAAGTTGTGCAGTACCATTTAGACACGGATCATGCGTGTGAGCAAAGGCTTCAGAAAAGCAACAATTAATAAGATTACTCATGAATGCCATGCCCCTGGGTGCTGTGTTTTTAACTCCAGGCCGGTCAGTTTGAAAGAGAAAACAAATTGTATTTTTCAACAGAGCTTCAAACAGAGGCAAGACATTCACGGGGAGGGCTCAGGACGCCGAAACAGAGGTTTGATTGATTGCAGCTGCCCACACACTGCACCCTCAAGCTCCTTGAGGAGGCCCCAGAACAGGCAGCAACTGTTGTGTTAGCAGATGTTTGAGAAACTCATGAAAGCTGGCTGGGGTGCTGTGGGGCAGGAAGGAGCACGAGGTAGAAATCAGCATGCTGGCATATGGTAGGGGAGCCACTGAGAGCTTGGGTCCTGCATATGAGCTCAGAGATCCTGGCGGAGTAGGGCCACAGGGCTGGCTGACGGGCTGCTTTTGCAGTCAGCAGGGGTCATAGCAGATGCTCAGTGATAACTCCTGGCTCTTTGCTGGGCAGTCTCCCTTGGATGAAGCTCCTTCCAGCCAGCCTTCCCTTTACTCTGTGTACCAGTGGAGCTACCTGTAACAGGGGACAGTGGCCCTTCTAGTTGGCATGTGGAGTGGCTCTTCATGCTGCTGGACTCGGCAGTTGTGGGTCAGCCTTCCATTTTCTTGGCCAGATCCCTAGCTGCAGGCCTGGCTGGCCTAAGCCATTGCAGCTTTCTCTTATCTCCTCTGTCAGTGTCCAGTGCCTCACCCATCGCTTTACCTATTGCCTTGGCCCCTCGTCAGCCTTGCTGCTGAGGTGGGAAGCTATACTGATGATAGGGAAAGGAATTTAGAGATGGAACATATACAGCATGGAATGCAAATTGTATTGGAATGAAAGAAGTGCTGGAGGAAGACAAAACCCATTAGACATGGAATGGTTCTTCAGGAGGGCTGGACCCCAACAGAGGGCCTGGATTCTTGGGGTTTGTGGATGCTGAGCAGTGGCTGCTCTGGGCACAGAAAGCTAACATGACTTCTACCCTGCCCTTGACAGCCATTGCTAACAAACCACAGTCTGTTCAGGGGAGCTCAGAAGAGGCCATCTTAGCAGCCACTGCTGCCCATTCAGTGTTTGAGCATTGTCTGCTTCTCCTGTGCTGGTTTAGCCCCTCACTGGTGGATATGGCTGTTAGCATGTGGTTGAGTCAGACACTTGCCCAAAGCCATAGAGTGAGTTGGGAAGGCTGGAACCTGTCATGCTTGGGCTCCAGTGAGCCCCCTTCTCCCTCCTCCTGGCCTTTGCCAGTGACTGATCCTCGTGGGGTATAAATGCAAACTTTGAAGTCAGGCAAGACAGGACACACCTGCCTCTGAGAGAGAAGGAAGGCCATGTACCCCAATCCTGCCATTTCTTATCTGAATTGGGCACTTCTTGGCCCCTCTGTGTCTGTAAAATAGAACTACTGTTGCTTTTCTGTGGAGAATAGAGAGAAGTTATGTCCTGTGGATCTAGCATGTAGTTTTGAAATGAACACAGCCTCACAGAAAAGAAAGGTGAGGGCCTGTAGAAATGGCATAGTGGTTAAGAGTGCACGCCGTGCAGAGCCCAGCGCCCGTGTAGGGAGCCGAGTGTGGTCTTGTGCACCTGTCACTTCAGTTGGGTGGGGGAGGAAGCAGAGACTGGGAGATCACTGGGCTGTGTTGGCTGCCAGCCTAGCTGAAAAAAATAATGAAGCGGAGGCCTGGAAAAGATGGCCCAGTGGTTAAAAACACTTGTTCTTGCCAAGGACCTCAGTTTGATTCCCAGCACCCACCCAGTGGCTCACAATTGTCTATAACTCAAATTCCAGGGGGTTCAGCACCCTCTGCTGACCTCCCTGGGCACCAGGCATGCACGAGACGTGTGCGCAAAACACTCACACACATAAATCAATCAATCAAAGCCATAAAAAATAAATAAAAATGAGGTGGAAAGTGATAGAGGAGGGCACTCAGTGCCTTTCTCTGCCCTGCACACTCACACATGTATACGTCCTCGCACACACGTGCATGTATACCTCACACACATGAATATGCATACATTTTAAGGATAAGAAATTGCAACAAGAAAAGGATGCAGCTGAAGAGCCTGCAGCTTTTCTGCTTTGCTCAGTGGTCAGCTCCCCAGCATACCTACTCTGCAGCTCTGGTCAACCTGCTGGGCTTGTGCTGTTGGTAGGCCAAGTCCTGCCAGCTATGTAGCAGGCTGGGACAGGAACACTTGTCACATGGCCTTCCTTCTCTCTCAGAGGCAGGTGTGTCCATGGTACCACTCAACCTTGATGGGGGAATCTGTGCCTCAGGAAAACCCTCTTCAGACACCTGTATCCTTTCTTGTCCCAAGTCTCCATCCTTGGGTTATATAAGCAGTCTACTGAAGGTCACCCAGACCAGGGCCCAGTGTTGACATAACAGCTTTGATCTCCTGGGGAAGAGAGAAAATAGGAGTTCCCCTGGGAATATGCCAGCGAGGCAGCTTCACATGCCATTTGGTGATTTTCCATGCCTCACTTGAGAGGCAGTGGCTCTCTGGGGCTCCGGGACTCCCGGGAGTGAGTGCCTGTTCTTCCCTAGGGCAGTTCCCAGATGAGAGCCCTTGGAGCTTCTTGACCAGACTTGGAGTACCTTTGGCTTACCAGATCTGCATGGTGCTGTCATAGAGCCATGGGATCTCTGTCTTCCAGGGGCCGCAGTGTTTGGGCAGAAGGAAAACAGCCTTTCCAGTTAAGATCTCAGCACTCCCCAGGGCAGCTCCAGACCAGCCAGAGGAGGCCACTGTAGGAAAGGCCTATGGGCCATTGTTACTAGTGCATGACTAGTTCACCACCCAGATCCCTGAGAGGAGTTGCTAGAGCAGTGGTTCTCAACCTGTGGGTCGTGACCCTTGGGGTTAGATGACCCTTCCACATGGGGTCTCATAGCAGATATCCTGCATATCAGATATCTACAGTACGATTCCTAATAATAACAAAGTTACAGTTATGAAGTAGAAAAAAAAGTAATTTTATGGTTGGGGTCACCACAACATAAGAAATTAAAAGGTATTAAAAGGTTACAGCATTAGGACGGTTGAGAACCACTGTCCTAGAGAAATCCCCATGTTATTCCTAGGTTGCTGATGAAGTAAGAGATTGTATGAACTGAAGCAATGAGGCAGCAGAGGCAGTAGGGAGACAGGACCTGCTTCCTTCTGGAGCCTTTGATCTGGGGCAGCCTAGGTCTGTATCCTGGGTGATTTATGTGTCCTTTCCATACCTTAGTATCCCTGTCTAGGAGGCAGGGAATGGCTAGGGAGGTATGGAGAGGCAGATCCTTGGTCCCACTGACCAGTCATCCCAGGCGATGACTGGGTCCCACTAGCTAGTCATCAGTGGGCCTCAAGTCCCAGTGAGAGAACCAGTCTCAAAAAGAAAAGTAGAGTAGATAAGCAGGGCATGGTGGTGCATGCTTTTAATCTCAGTGCCCCAGAGGCAAGCAGACCTCTGTGTTCAAGACCAGCCTGATCTCCTTAGTGACTTCTAGGACAGCCAAGACTATGTAGAGAGAGACCCTGACTCATCCTACTCTCCCAACCCCCAATAGAGTATTGCCCTGAGGAGTGCTGAGATGGCTCTTGAGAAACGACATCCAAGATTGACCTCTGGCCTCCACACACGTGTACACGTGTTTGCACACCTACATACATGCATTTAGCTTTTATTCTTCACACAGGGTGGAAGGATTCAAGGGTTTGAAACCCAGAAGCAACAGAAGCCCTAAAAATGTCTCTGGACTGTGATGAGCAGTATGGCCGAAGGGACCTGGGGAAGTCAGGGTGGGCAGCGAACATGCTGATTTGTATTCAGGCTCCAGAAGCATGCCAGCGGCAGGACCCACCCCAGTGAGAGTATTGCTCTTGGCCTCCAGCTTCTCAGTGTAGACCTCACCGGGCGGAGTCAGTCACCCTAACTTTCCCACCATCACCACTTCTGTTAGAATATTGTTTAAAGTTTCCTGATTATAAGTCCCTCTGATTGAATTTGCATGCTTACTTTGTCTCTTCTTTTTTTATGTATGGACCATGTGTGAGAATGCAGGCACCTGCAAGCCAGAAGTTCATGAGATCAGAAGACAACCTCTACCTTGTTTGAAACCAGCCCTCTGTTGCTTTTTTAGTGTGTATGCCAGGCTGTTTGGCCAGTGAGCTCCTAGAAAGTCTTCTGTCCTCCCCTCCTGTCTTCTTGCATGAGCATTGTGAAGTGCAGAAACTCACACTCCGCATTTATCTATGACATGGATTGTTTTAGGTCCTCAGGCTTGCATAGCAAGTGTTTCTACCCTCTGGACTATCTCCCCAGCCCACATGTTTCTTCTTGCACATTTCTTAGCAAAAATGAAGACTGGTGGTTCATCAAATGTCCGTAGAGCCACCTCATCCTATCCTTGTCCATTAGAGGCTGGGTTCCCTATCCCAGTGTCCAGGCTCAGAGCTGGAGGAGGCCTGGGCTGGCCTCGGGCCACAGGAGGGTTCTTTCATGGTTTTGAATGCTTGTCATGCTAGATCTCCTCTCAGCTGTGCCGTATCTGGTCCACTTAACAACAGCTGGGGCAGCATCTCCTGAGAAAAGGAGGGGGGTGTCCATGGTGGCCCATTTGGGCTCCACATAATTCTGAGTAAACCTCAGTGGACTTAGGAATGCAGGGAGGAGGGCACTGGACATGTAGAAGGGAGTTTGGCCTTTTTCATCTACTCCTAATCCCTCGAAGGACATCAGAATAATGCCTTCCCTAAAGAATAACCAGGCCCTTAGCAGCATGGTGCCAACAGGGCTGGGAAAGCCTCAGCCAGAACCAGAGAAGGAAGCACAGAGATGTCCTTGAGATGACATAAGGTTGATGGCCCAGAGCTGAGCATGGCTGTGCCATTGACTAGACCTGCAGGCTGCTGTTCCGTGTGGCTGCTGCTCAGGTATTTTGGGATGTGGTCCTCTGCCACCCCAAGCACCGCATGGGCAGCCTCTCCCTGTTGACAGGGGGCAATTCATCCAGAACATTCTGTAGCTTCAGCCATCAGCCTTAATCCTCTCTTGTGCAGCTTCTGGCCTCTGTGGAGAACTAAGGAAAACCACCACCACATATAAGATCTAGTTCTCTGCTGCAGTTCCCTCACCACAGGGCTTGATCTGACTCAAGCCCTGTTAAGTATGGGCTAATTGCTCTTTATGGCCACACTATCGACAATGTGTGCCCTTTGAAAGACTAGAACTCTTGGTTAGTCCTTTTGGGAATGGAGAAGGGTGGCTTTAAAAGAAAAATCTTTTTAGAAAACAAAAGGAATGTTCAGTCCTACAATATAATACAACTCCCAGAGGCTTCCTTTGTAAGCAATGATGTCACATTCGTGCCTATCTCTAAAGGTCATCAGGCCCCGGTTCTGCCCTAATACTGTGCAAAGCCATATCACGCATCTGCCATCCGAGGAGCAGGTGCAGAGACAGCTGTCCCTTGCCAGAGTGTGTAGGGGAGTGTGGCTTGCCTCTTGGATCAGCCAGAGCCTGGCCAGGACAAACCATCTACTGGGTTCAAGGAAGTCAGTGAAAGTATGTGTAACTAGCTTTTGGAAGAACCAACATCTCAGAGAAGCAACTGCAGGAAGCTGCTCCCTACAGCCCTTCCGGAGGCTTGGCAGCCTACAGTCTGAAGGCTCCACAGCTGGCCAGGCCTGAAGCAAGGGGAGGGGGATGAGGGGGATGAGTGTTCTAGAAGAACAGCATGCCGAAGCAGCTGCTGAGAATGGAGCAGACTGCTCTGGTGGGGTCACATATGTTTGGGTGACTGTACCAGCACAGGAAATGGTCAGGAGAGGCAGCTCTCTTCCTGCAGCCGCCGTTTGCCTGTCTCTCTTTAGCTGAAATTGGATGCCGTGGGTGTCAGTTCTTTCCTCCCACCATAGGTGCCCAGGATCAAGCTCAGATCATCAGGTTTGGCACCAGATGCCTTTCCCAACACTGAGCCATCTCACTATTCCTCCGCCTTTTTTCTTTTTCTTTTTCTTTTTTCTTTTTTTTTTTTTGGCAGTGTTAGGTCTGCTCTCTAGGGATGTTGGGCACCAGCACATGAGAGGAACCTGGCAAGACCAGACAAATATTCTTGAACTTGATGGGGTCATTTTTTGAGCCCTGAGAAATGTGAATGTTGAAAGAATGGATAATGGCCCCAAAGAGCAGGTAGAGCCCCAAGCCATGTTCCAGGATTCCAGGAAGGGCACTAAGGTTCTGGACAAGCCTGTGTTGATTGGCTGCTGGTGGGCAGCTCTAGGAGTCCACTCAGAAGGGGGAGGGGGGTGTTCCATGTAATCAAGTTGTTCCCTTTCTAAAGTGAAGAGGCGGTTTCTTGGGCAAGTAGGATTCAAGTCTTGTGAGATTCTTGGTGCCCACATCTGTGGGAACCTGGAACTGGGACTGTAGCTGGAGACCATCGTAGCCTCATTTTGGATTTGACCCCTCTGTCAGCTCATTTTAGCCTCATAGTGTTCCTGTGAGCTGTCTAGTGGTAGATGTGCTGGGGCCCAGAGGTGTTCTATATACCTTGCTCAAGAGACCTTGGAAACTTGGCCCAGAGCCTCCCAGATTGGTAGGAGGAGGTGAGTTCAAGGTCTTCATATACCCAGCAGGCTTGAGGCAGATAACTCTGATTTCTACAAAGTCCCTGGGTGGGAGCGGAGGGAGATGTGGGGAAATGGTGGAGGGGGGAGCTGCTACCAGGCACTCTGGAAGAGTATGAAACTTAGACTAGATTAAGATCTTAGCAAACCTTTGTCAGATGCCTGAAGCGGCCACAGAAAGCTTCTGCTCACCGTAGGCTGCCAGTTCTCCCACCAGCACTTAGCATTGCTCAGTCATTTGATAGACATTTGGAATTTGGCCTGGACCCCAGGCCTGCCACATCAGAATCTGTATTTGAACTCAGTCATCCTAGCTTTTGAAAGGACTTGGGATGTAGACAGTCTCCTCTATGGGAAGTCACTCTGGTTTATTTTTGGCCACACACAGCTCATCTATGGGTTCTTCTTGTACCTGGGCCTGGTGGGGGTGGTTTCTGAGTTAGTGCCTTACCTGGCCAACCTTACTACAGTGCCATCTCTGTCCTTTCTTTGACTTGGGTTGCCTACCTGGTCATCCCTCTGCCACTGTCCTTTCTTCCCAGGAATGAGGAGGACATGGTTCATTTTGGGAACCTTTAGTATCTACTATCTTAGGTCCTACCCACTGAAACTCTGATCAACATATGTAGCAGAGTGACGACAGCTTCTCTTCCCCTCAGGCCTTGAGCAGGGACTTTACATATGTGTCCTCTACCCAACAATGCCCTGCAGGACAGGGATGAGGCTGCAGAACGGGTTAGCTTACCAAACCCCTTCTTCCTGACACTGTTTCAGAAAGAAGCTTTGACATCCACAGCATGAATGCCAGGCTAGCCCAGGTCAGCTGCAAGGGAGAAGACAGGTGGAGGCTTGTGGGTGACTTGTAGCCTTTGGGGACCCTAATCATATGACACTCAGGGACAGGGCTAGGGAACAGGTCCAGATACCGGGTGATCCTTTCCAATTTCTTTGACAGTTTTTTACTTGGTCTTTGCTTGTTAGTGAGATCAATGGTGATGGTGTCACGAGACATGTCAGGAGACGCTCCTCAGCTGTGTGACAGATGTGACTGTTTCTCTGCTCCCTGAACTCTTGAGGGCCCGTGTCTATAACAGAGAAGTGCTAGTGGTTTATTGGTTACTTATTTGAGATGAATGAATGAATGAACGAACGAACGAGCTAATGAAGTGAGGCAAAGGCCTGGTTTCTTGATGGACAAGTCAGCTGCTGCGTCAGTGATACTCAATGACAAGGGTCACTCCTGGGCATAGGCAACACAGGTAGTTAGTTGCATGGTATTGTCCCTAAAACAGCTCCTTGCTGTTTTACACAAGAGACTAGAGTTTAGAATCATGGCCCTAATCATGAGGCCAGGAGTTTCTCCAACACTGTGGAACTCCCAAGGGTGTGCTGATTGCACTCCCAGTCACATGGCCTAGGCAGGGTTCAGGGTGCCAGAGCTTCTCTGGGGGGACACAGAAGACTCCCGGGGTAAAGACCTCCAAGTGGTCAGGCTGAGGGCTAGGTCTGCAGTCCTGGGATGGCAGCTGGGGGCTCACACTCTAGACTCTACTGCACCAACGTTAGAGTTGTCTAGACATTCTGAGGTGACAGTTGTCATCATTCAGGATGAAGTAGGTCTAAAATTGGATTATTACTGAAATTTGAGACTTAAGTTTCAGTCAGTGACAGAGTGGGACACTGGAGGTAGTCTTGATAAAGCCTAGCAGCCCCCAGAAGGGGCAGACACTTAAGAGGGTAGGGTAGAAGAAATGAAGGGCTCCATCTGTCTCACCTGCACCTTACTAATTGTCCCATTCTGGAAGCCTAGAGAAACCCAGTGGCACAGGAGGGACCATGAGGACCGCCTCACCATGGAGCAGGCCCCCAGGAGCACTCACAGGGCATGAAGCCCAGTGCCTCTGGCTCTGTTCGGGGGCCCAGCACACTACCTTTCGATGCTTTGAGAAACAGGGGCATTTTGTGGGACTTTGAAAACATAACTTCCAGGGACAGTGACAGCTCTCACCCCAGACTTTCCAGATGAAGAGTCTGATCATGGAATGAATTTTTATTTATACACAACAGTACCTCTAATGCATTTACCACCTGCAACTTTCCTTTCCTGTTGTAACAGCAGGACTGAGTCCTGATGAGATTGGGGCATTCCAACAGGAGCCCCACAGCCTGCAGAGCTTTAGTATCTACTGTCTGGTTCCTGAGCCCAGCACCTCAGTTTCCCTGTTTAGAAAGAAACTGGACTATGTGGCAACCTCTCCCCCAAAGCTGGTCTTTGAAAGGACTCAGGACAATTATCTTGGTGGTCAGAAATGTGGCAGTGATGTGCATCAGGTGGCCCGCCGCATGGTTGCCTTCAGCTCGGTCTCGCTCTGAGCTGGCTCCCATGAGGCCATTCCTGTGCTCCCAGAGTGGCAAATAAGAATGCCGCTGGGTCAGGAGCTGCGGATAAAGGGGCACCTAGGCACCCTGCCTTAGGATGAACTGCCTATGCTGCCTCTTGGTGTACAAAAGCCCATGTTTCCACAGTGGCTTGAAGTATTAGCTGGGCTGCTTGTCCAGTCCTGCAGTGTGTTTTCCAGGCCGCCCTTGAGTCTTTGCCATGCTTGAGAAAGTGTGGGCCAGAGCAGGGAGTGCTCATTTCCTCTGCTTTCACTCCCTTCCTCCTGTCCCTCGAAGAATTTTGGTGGGACTGTGCCACTCAATATGGTGGAACAAAACCCAGATGGCCAGGTTAGCGCTGGGATTCTCATCATTCAAAGCTCTGGAAAATGCTCCTGGGCTGGGGACCTAGGAGTTTCCCTGCCAGCCTGATGTATTCTTTGACTAAGGTGGACAACCAGCTCGGAAGTTGCTAGAGGACATTAATTTGTGGGAAAAAATAACTTGGCCCTGAAAGGTGGTTTTGTAGCTGCTTTGTAAAAATAAGGGCGGGGATGGTTGGCTCCAACATTTAAAAGCCTCATGTGGCTGCGGTTTTATCCTGTGCCCCACCTCAAGCTCAGTGAATAGAGGCCCATTCCTGGTTGAAACTGCGGCAGCCAGTCCAGAGCCAGGAGTGCTGATCAGGGTCCGGAGCATCGCCAGGGACCCAGGAATGAAGTAGGAAAGTTCTGAGCATAGACATCATGGGTGTTGGCTCAGGCTTGTTTTGAGCTGGTGAATGATGAGGACACGTGGAACAACAGTGCAAAACTAGTCTTGAGTGGCACCCCTCCCCTCCCATGCCCCCAGTCTCCTCCCTGGCCCCTTAGAGCAGCTGTGCAGGGGAGAGGGGTGGCAATCTACTCAGACTTTGAAGATGAGAGTGACAGGGATTGCAGTTTCCCAAAGGGAGTTAGTTTCCAAGGCTAGAATGTTCCATCCTTTAGGTTCCCATTGTGTAGCAGACACTGGGACTGGTGCGGGCTTTAACCTCTGTTTCTTCCTGGGAAAGGGGTATATAAGCAGTTAGCTGAAATGAGTGAAGCACATTCGAAACTAAGGCACCCAGAACGTTCTAGGGGTCCCTGAGAAAGGATGAGGTGGTAACAGTGGAGTAGCGGATGCTACAGAAGCGCTCACGAGGAACATTGTCCTGAATACCATGTGCAGACTGGCCTGCTGATCTTTGCTTTAGCCCTAATGCACATATGGCTGTTGGCACAGGAGGTCACCGCCAAGGATGAAAGTACAGAGACTCCATGAGATGGCTTACTAGAAGCCAGCTGTTGGTCCTGGCTGGTGTGGAGTTTGAACTCAGGGCAGGTGTCTGAGAATCTCTGCTGACTCTGGGTAGTACAGCCATCTGAGGATTGGAGGAGTTGAGGATCCAGTGGTTGGAGAAGGCCTTGTAGCAGAGTGAGTATGTGGGGATGGAACTGAGGAGCGAAGCCTTTTAGTCAAGGCGTGGCACTTCCTGCCCAGGTTGCTAGGATGAAGGGCAGGTACTCTGCCAAGGTGCCAGTGGTATCTGCCCATTCTCAGGAATGCAGTCTGCATCAGTTAGAGTGTTGCCAGGGATGGACACATGGCAGTGTGCAGGAAGTGGCACATGACTTGGAACCTCTAAAGAGATGACCCACAGCCATTTGGCGGTACAGCATCCTGAATAATGGCCAATGTTTTCTTCAGCTTGATGTCTAGCAAAGCGCATGTCCACCCCTACCCCAGTTCTTTTGGCCATCTTCTCCTTGCACAGGCCTGTCTGCTGGGTGAGGCTATACGCAGACTTGTTTTTCATTGAAAAGAACATCACCTGTTATGACCCAGACTCTGCCAGAGTGTCCAATTGGTTCTGCAGTCTTAGCATTTATGGTTAGCCTGACCTACATACCATCCTAGCTGCTTTTGGTGGCCAAGGAGGAAAAGGGCAGGTTGGAAGGAGCCTGCAGCTGAGAATAGGCTTGGAGCACCGTTGTTGGAACAGGTAGAACTGGTGTGTATGCAGCTGTGGGGCTTTGACAAGACATTGAACTTCCCTGGGCCTCTGCTGCCTCAGCTGTAAAACATAGGTTAAAAACAAGTGGCCCATTCATTGCGTATGCTAACATTCTGGTATATCAGCTTGAGTGATTTCCAAGTGGATATGCTGATGCATGCATACAGTCCCAAACCTCATAAAGCTAAAGAGTTAATCCTAGCCAATATAATGAGACCCTGTCTGAGGAGAAAAAAGAAATAGGAATTTCTTGGTTTGTTATTTACTGTTGTTCTTAGGTACAAAGTACACGTGTAAGAAGCTTAAATTTCAAAAGGTTTTAAAAAGACATTGTGAAGTGTAAAGCACAGAATATGAAATTTTTCCAAAGCCACAAAAGTGGCCCTGTTTCAGGGCTTAAGGTGGACTCCTGCCATTCTTTTTCTAAACAACTGTAATATTGAATGGAGACCCTAGATGCCCCCTTTAGCTCCAGGAGTCCATTGACTCCACAGATTCAAGAACTGATTTTAAATTGTCTGCAGATGCCATGGAGCAAGATGAGAAATAAAAGGTTGTTCCTCAAAAGGAGAAAATGAAATAACAACCAAATAAACAAAGCGAAGTGCTTAGTACCCGGTTTTTACTCTGAAAATTAAGGTACAGAGTTTTTGATTTTTTGAAATATATTTTCAAGGATTTATTAATTCTTAGTGATACATACATGTATGAGAGAGAAAGTGTGTGCCACATGTGTACAGGTGCCTACAGAAGCCCAAAGAGGCTGTCAGATACCCTGAAGCTGGAGTTGAGGTAGTTGTGAGCCACTTGATGTAGGTGCTGGGAGCCAGTCTTAAGTCCTCTGCAAAAGCAGTTTTTGTAACCACTGAGCTCACATCTCTCCAGCCCCAGTGCAAAAAGAGTTGAATTCCTTTAGGCTGTTCAGGTTAAGCTCTATGAACTCGTTGATGTTGTTGTACCCTTGTTTGCAGCATTTCTCCTTCCTCTTTAACTCCATACTCCAACTCCAACAGAACATGTCATGTGTTCTTTAATCAACTCTATTATCCATTCAGAAGGGCTGCATTTGCTGGCTGTATTGAGAATGGCTTCACCAGATGTTTGCAGCTCATCCATGAAATAGAGTAGTTTCCACATTCATTTCTTCACCAGGACTCTGCACAACCAACTAGACAGTGTCTATAGTTGTCATGGTTTCTTTGCACAAACTGCAATGAGTCACTTTCTCTGAGCTAGCTCTTCCGTTATAACTATGCTGCCTCGGAACACAGTCTTTGGAATGGGTAGAGCTGGTGTGTATGTGTCCTTTCCATTGCAATGCTCCCTGAGACCATTGGCCCACAAGCATTCAGGGCTTGTAGGTCCATAATCCCTGCTATGTCTCCACACTGCCACACTTTAGCTGGACTTGTGTTTTATGAGTTGGCCTCGTCATACTCACCTTTCATGTCTCTCCCTGGGTCCTAGAACCTGCTCCAGCAGGCAGAATCTAGGTATACTCTTGGATTCCTTTGTCCTTAGGAGGGACCTATTTAAGTTCTCTGCCACCCATTTAATCTATTTCTTTGGGATGAGAAAGCATAACCCATCCTCCCCTCTCAGTGGATTCATCTGGGGAAGATCTGTCTGATGCAGATCATATACGTGTAGGCATTCTGGATCTGGTGTACAGCTGGATAGCTGAGGGCCCTGCTCTCTGCAAGCATCTGTCTGGTATGGATAAACAATAAACAACAAAGACAATCATGTCAGACAGTGTTGTTGTGAAGATAAGAAACATGGGTGATAAGATAGAGATGGTGGGCATAGAAACAGAAGGCCTTTCCATTAAGGGTGGCATGAGGAACGTCCAGAGGCTGGTAGCAGCTTACCATGGCTCCCCATGGTAGCTAGCCAAGAAGAGGAACTGGTTGTCCACTTATGCTAGCTGGACTCCCTTAAGAACTGGGAGGCTCCTGCCTGATCTAGCCCCTGCTGCTAGCAAGTGGTCACCTGGGCTCTGAGGACTCATCTCTTATAGTGACCCACTTGTGAGATGTCTTCCTGGATCCCAACAGTGTGGTTCTTTCTCTTCCTCAGCAGTGTCTGATCATCTTGAGAAAGTGAGGTCAGGTGATGAAGTGTCAGTTTCAGGAGCCTGTGGTTTTCTGACAGCCAGTTTCTGATAATCCACTCGAATGGGTCTTGGTGCCAGCCCTGAATTTACATGGGCTCACTAGGCCTTCTAGTCATCTGTGTGGTGTGATAAGGTATCACTGTGGGAGTAGCCCTGGGGTTTGAATGGAGAGATAAGGTAACTGTGTCTAGAGTCTAGCCATATCACCTGAATGTGACAGAAGTATCCAGTGTGGTGTGAACTTACATATTGTTTCTAGACTGGACCTGAGGAGGTAGTTCTGGACTCTGGAGCCCTGAGCACAGTTCCCATCAGCCGATGTAAAAATCCCAGAAGCTCAAGGCCTGTGTGACCTGTGGCCCCCATGGACCAATTGTTGTTTTAAGAACTGTGGTCCACATTAGCCTCGAGTGTTGGCACAGCATAATCATCATGCCATTCCTGCCTGTCTTGCTTTTCAAAAACACTGGTGGCCTTGTGTGAACTGACTCCACCAGGCTCCTGAGGCCAAATGTGAGTAGTGTTACACAGTAGTGTGACACACAGGGCCTCCCTACCTTTCTCTTGGGTGGCTGCCTCCCAGCCCCAGGGACTTGACTGGGAGAAGGACAGTCAAAAGCCTGTGCTCCGTGCTACCCCATCCTCAGAGCTTTTCATGTCCACATCATACAGAGGAGTGGGATCTTGTGCCACCAGGCAGTATCAGGTTTGGAAGGAGCAGCCCTCCAGCACTAGAGTTGACTTTCTAGCCTAGCCATTAGTTCCAGAGTGACCCCTGTTCATGCCCACCAAAAAGGCACGGGGTTGATGAGTCAGAAACAGGTTCTCTTTCAGTGACTACAAGGGGTTTGGCTTTGCCTCCGTGCTGGAGTACAACTGCTATGTTCTGTCATCTGCCTCACTGCTGCTCCTTTAGCTGGTTGACACAGAAACTGTCCTCCGAAGGGAGGTTGGGGATGGGCCCTCCACGTCTGGTACAGCTGAGACATATGCTTAGAGTCCCATTGTTTCCCACTGTCCACCATACTGAAGAACTTCACTTTCACAGCCATTGGTAAAGGCAGAGAGTCTAGAAAACAGAAATCCACTCCAATGTAAATGGGTTTCTGTCAGATAACCCTCATCTTTTAAAGGGCTGGTAGCAAGGGGGTGTGCTTGATGCGGGAGGAAGGTGGGGCATTTTTGCACTGGGAAATAGGCCATAAATGGATCATCTACAAAAGCACCGGTTTTCCTCCTGGCATGGCTCACATGGACATCACAAGGAAGCAGAGAATGGGAGCCCAGTAGGCCCAGGCTTAGATCTCAGCCTCACCCCTCTAGCCAGGTGTACACTCAGTGCCCTCATGCTTTACCTTTATTTTGAGGTGAGCTCTCATGAAGTGTCAGGTAGCTCAAGAAGGCCTTGCATTCACTGTGTAGCCAAGTCTGGCCTTGAGCTTCTGCTTCTTCTGCTTCTATGGGTATGTGCAACTGTGCATGACTTTGTTGTTTTTTTGTTTTTTTTTTTTCCTTTCCTCAAAGTGGGGACAATAATAACTTGTCTCATGGGGTTGGTATAAAGACTACGTGCCAGAGGGTGCAAATAACCTACCACATCTGGCCAGTGGACAAGAGTTGCTGTTGTCACCATCATCATCTCTGTCCCATGATGCTTCATTGCCTTCCTCTAGCACAGAGTCCAGAGCCTCTGAAGGCTCAGGCTTGGGCAGGACTCAGGGTGGCAGATACCCATCCTCTTAGGAGCTAGTAACATGGGCTATCTGCTCACTATGGCTTCTTCATCTTTGGCCTCCTCCAACTGGTAAAAAGTCCTTTCTTATAGGGAAAGGCCTGTTTCCTTAGCTCTTATCCTGAGAGTAGCGCAGAGCCTACAGTATGATAAAATTAACCAATACTTAAATTATATTACTAAAAATAAAATATTCTGCTTCCATTAGGGAGAAAAGTTGTCTGGTAGGCAATTATGTCTTCTCTGTGTGTCGCCCAATCATCTTGTTATAACTTTAACTCCTGATGCTATAAATACCTTAGTAGATTTCTGGAGACCTGAGAACACAGAGAGGGGAGCTAGCCTGGGACGGAGAGGGCAAGGGCTCACTCCTAGCCCTATTGTTCTGTAGCTGCAGGACCCTAAGCCAGTTATTAATCTAGACCTCCGTTTCTTATCTACAAAATGGGAATAATAGTGCCTGCCTTCTAGAGGAGTGCATGGCACAGCTACATGCATTTGGTATCCGCTAAAGGAATGAAAGCCATATTCCCCACAGTGGCCCAGAGACCAGGGATGGCGTCACTCCAAGGTCTGGGGAGGGCACACTCCTGTCGCAAATCCTGCCATCTCCCACATGGATGTTGTTCACAGCGGGCATCCTGCAGTTGCGCGAAGGCCAACTGTGGACTACACCCTGGGGGACAATCTGCCAGCTGAAGCAACTGCTAACTGATGTGGCAGGTGGGTCAGGACTGCACTCTGGCCTTCCCACCACTGTGCTCATGCCTGGCAGATAGCCTCACAGGAATGTCTCCACCCATCTCCATTCTGCTTATTCACCTCAGGGAGAAAAGGGACCAAGCATGCTCAAGCATAGCACATGAGGCATTCATGAGACTGTAGGAAAGTGTGAGACTTCCAAATGATCAGGGCTGGTTTTCTTAGGCCCAGATTTGAGGTTGGAAGAAAGTACAGAAGAGTCCTGCTGGAGCCCATCATCCTTATGGCTCAAAGGGGCACGTCGTCTGTCATTGTGTACCTGAGGAAACCAAGTCCCAGAGAGGTCAGGCTCTCTGCCCAAGAGCACTATGATCTAGCACTGTGCCTGGGCAGCAACAAGATCTGCCTTCTTCCTGGCACTCTCCCAGCTGGTCCTCTGCCACTTCTGCAAATTGAGAGGACACCCTCATATTCATCTCTCCCACTGGTTCCATCCTGTCTCCTCTGCCTGAGTGACTCCTGTCTTCCTGAGCCTGAGTGACTTGTCACAGCTTTCCCCTGGCCTCCAGTGACAAGGCACATTCCTCAGGGGCGGGGTGGTGCTTTCTCATCCCAGGCAGCTTCCCACACTTACTAATCCCATCCAGACTGTAAGTGACAGAGGAGCCTGAGCAGAAAGGGCAAGTGAGAGCCAGGCCTGGTTCTCTGTTGAGACTTTAAGTCTTAGGGCCTTTTGCATGTTCCTGAAGCTCTCTGAACCTGAGTGCAAGCAGAGTCCTCTCACGAGCTTATGGCTGCTGTGAGGGCGCAGCTGCACATACTACCAGTGCCTCCCTTCCTGATCCTCCCTGTAGTCCTACTAGGAGGACTGAGCAGAGGTCATTATTTCTGCTATAGATGAGGGAGATCCATCTCTGAGAGGAAGGAGATGGCTGTACGGCGGATGGTGGGAGATCCAGGCCAGGACATAGCATGCTGAAGCTAACTTCCCCTAGCCATACCCTCCCCACCCCCAAGGCCTGTGCTCTCCATGGAAGTCTCAGGCTTATGGGTGCTGGGCACAAGCCACTGCCCATCTGTCCCTCTTTGTCAAAGAGGTGCCCTGCTCCAGGCTTGCCTTGTGGCTATGCCCCTGCCTGTGGTCTTAAGCTCAAAAGTTTTCAGACAGATGTTCCCAGAGCTTCTGAGACTCAGTGTGTCTTTTTCCTCAGGAATCTGGAGTGTCCCAGTGCTACAAAAAAAGTCTGCTCTCGGGTGGAGGGGTGTGTCATTTCGTCCTGCAGAGGCAAGCAGGTTTTCAACATCTCAGGGAGAACTGAGACTAGAGAACTGTGGGGGTGGTGGCAGCTAGGCCTCAGCCTGCTACAGGGCATGTTCCAAGGGCATTTCCTGTTGATGCTGTCCTTGCCTGCACCCACTTCCTCTCCACTCCTGTCTCTACCCTGGGCCCCCTGCTGGCTGCCAGCTGGGTGTGCTATCTTAATGCTCTAGTCAGCTTCTCTGAGGATTGACCCAATGTGGTGACTTCCCTGCTGGTAAAGCTCCTACTGAGTGTCTCTCTAGTGACATCTGGTGATGATATCTACTTATTTTAGGCATCTCTCTCTTGGGGGTCCATGCCCATCCTTCTAGGCAGGTGCTGGGGTGACCTTAAGATGAACAGGACCCCTGTGGGTGACCTTGGCCTTCACTGCTACTTCCATCCTCACTGTGGTACTGGAGATGAAGTCCTTCCTGTTAGAGCCTCAGTGCTACAATCATATGTTGGTGACTTCATTTCTCCTGGTTGGTAGAAGGATCAAATTGTACCCCTGTGGAAGAAGATCTGACACCCAGAGGTTCCCAGCAGATCGTTCTTCTGCCCTACTGTCCTTCCTTCATCCAGGCCAGGCCACCTAACTTGGAGCTTCCAAATGTATGCATCAACAACTCTCACCCTGACTATAAGGTCCCAAAGCAGTGACCTACATCTTGCTCTGAGTTCCCAGTGTCAGGTACTGGGTCAGCCAAAATAGGCTGTGTGATTGGTGATGGTTGTCTGTCATAAATAACCCCTGGGCTGATTCCAAGGGTGCTGGGCACTGGGATCTGGTGAATGGAGCCTCACTTTAGACCTGGAGAGAATGGCATTTGAGTTTCTAACCCCTCATTCGGCTTGTCACAGTGGAGGAGAAATACCAGCAATTGTCTAGGATCTAAGTACCCATCCTAGTATCTCCAGCCTCCCTTAAAGAAAGCCAGCCAATCATGCCACAGCCAGGGGCTTAACATTCAGAGAGAGTAGGCAGATATGGGAAGGAGCAGCAGAGAGCAGCTTTGACTTCCATACTGGATCCAGGGACACCAGCGCATGGAGAAGCTTATGTCATTGTGCATCTTGTATTGTGCCTTGTGTCTTTTGCTGTTGTCCTCACAGCCCAGAGATGGAAGCATAGAACGTATAGAGACACAGAGTGAGCATGACACAGCCATGGAAAGCCCCAGTTAGGGACGGGTAGCTCTCAGAAAGTAATCTCATTGCCTCTCATTTCTTGCATACATGCCTTAGGATTGTCTGCTTTTCTTCCCCACTTCCTCCAAGCATTGGAGGAGATACCTGGAGAAGATGTGTGAACCCAGTATGGAGCCAGAGCAAATATAGCTTTGGAACCATAAAGGAACCATGCTGTAAGACCCTTGACTACCAAGAAAAAAGATACTGGCCCTTCCCAGTGTGTGGGAGACAAACTGACATTAGAACCAGAGTGGAGTATCCTCAGCCTCTGTGCTAATGGCATTGGGGCCTGTGCTCTTTGGTATGGAAAGGAGCTTTTTTGTTCTGACCTACTAGATGCTTAGAAGTACCCCACCCCCCATCTGTGACAGGTTTATTTGGAAGCAATATTGCCCAGGTTGGAAACCACTGATAAGTAAAAGACCTTGACCTCCTTTGGAAGCAGTGGCCATTGAGGGCCTTGTTCCCTCCCTGGTCTCAGTAAAGCAGATCCTTCTGAATTAGACAGTGACAGAGGAGAGGTACCTGCTTGGTGCCCACTCAGCCATGCAGGGTAGGGTAGAGCTGGGCAGCAGACCATCCTGTTTTCTGGAAACATGGGCTTGCTGCAAAGGTTTCTGTCCCTGGAACATTCCCCACCCCCAACCTCGCATTGATGGCCTCACATTTCCTGCTGTTTTCTACTCTGAGTCCATGTCCCTAAAGGCCAAGAAAGATAGTGACATTGTCCAGTGGCCTCTCAGCCCACTTCTGTTGGCTCCTGGATGATGCCAGGGTCTCCCCTGAGCCCTTGCAATGAGGCCAGGCAAGCAGGCGTTCTGCCAGACAGCCGCCAGCAGTGTGCAGCCCTGCTTTTCATAAGAAAAGGCACCCTAGCCCCACTGCCAAAGCACAGCGCCATCTTGTCCATTAATCAGGACCTCACGATTCTCAAAGCAATCTGAGCAACACCCTGGCTAGAGTCCTGCTCGATTGCTGTCACCTGTCTGTCTGCAGCACTGGCTATTATCCACAGCCCCCACCGCCACACTGGGAAGGCTTCTAAAGAGCAGGGCCACCCCAAAACCTTCATGTCTGTTTAAGGGGCTAAGACTGCTGGTCTCAGCAAGAATAGAGAAAGTGTCAGAATTAATTATTTTTATTATTGCTTTCATTTCCCATTAATTTTTTTTTTCAAATATAAGAAAATCTGTGTCAATAAGTCCCTTTGTTCCTTGAAAAAGAGGCTGTGATCATGAATAGGAGAACAGACCATGGAGTGGAGATGCTGATGTCGGTGCTTGCCATTCACCTGAGGCCTCCAAGGGAAGTCCTGAGCTGCCCCAGCTGCTCCCTTCCACACTGAAGCCTTAAGACAGCTCCTCACCCAGGCCACAGGTACCCTGGAACTCTCCCTTGAAGGCTAAGCCTGTCACTGCCTCCATGGCAGAGGACCACTTTTGGTATTGTTGCCCACGAGTCTCTGCCCTGCAGGTGGTACTCATGTGGCTCCATTTCATACTATTCCAGGTAGAGTGAGGCAGACCCTCATGACACTAGTGAATGTGCAGTGCCACTTACCCACCTGGGAAAGGTGACACACATGGGCCTCCTGTCTCCCTCCCCCACCTCTCCACTACACTGTTACCTGGCTTTACCCCACCTCTAGGCCAAGCTCTGGGCCTTTCCTGATCTCCTCAGAGCCCACCTACAACCCTCTGGGAACCAGAACCTTGAGGCCCTCCAGAACACCAGGGAGGTCCCTCTTAGGCCTCCTCTGTGGCTGAAACCTTGGAGCAGAGTGTTTTGGAGCCATTCCTGGTGGGAGGACTATTCATTCAGCAACTCGGATACCCTGCTAATTTGCAGAAGGCTGCTGAATGCCAGGCAGGTCAGCTGGAATTAACGTGTGCTTTGCTGAAAGAACAGAGTTGCCACCCACATCTCCATCCATGTCTGGGCTAGGAGCGGTCCTGGAATTCTAAAGGGAAAGGAGGAAAGGGCAGCGAGCACCCCCTCCCCCTGCTAGCCCCGGTCCCTGGGGGCTTTCTTTGGCCTTCAGAGACTCAAAGGTCCTGGGTTTGCTGAGAGAGCACCTACAGGATTGTGTTACTAGTGTTGCTGGGTTAGTAGCCGTGGTCTTAGCTATCACTGGTGGAAGTTGTAACTCTGCTGATCCAGCCAACTGGCAAGCCAGCTTTTCTTACCAATGTCCAGTTGTAGAAATAGTGTCAGGGTGCTTAGTAACCAGGGTATGGATAAGAAGCTGGAAAATGTCCAGGTCCGGTTCTTTCTTTGCTCAGCTTTGATTCTCTGTAGTAACCACCGCTGATGGGCCAGCTGATTGTCCACTAGGGGCACTGGGAGCCGGCAGTAGATAGAAGGCCCTGGAGTCATGTCATCCTGGAGCAGAATGAGCCAGACTAAAAACCATACCTTCTCCCATTCTTGCCAAAGCTTCTGGTGCATGCAGATGTTCCAGAGATTCCAAAGACCAGCTTTTTCTAAAGTTAGATGTCCAGGTGGTTGATACCTTGCGATCTCCATGTGTCCCATATCTCTGTAGAATGGGTAGAGGTTGAAGGGACCCATCCTCCCAGTGTGCACAGTGGCATCCCATCTTTTAAGCTGCCAGGGAGGGAACCAAGGTTTTAATTGGCTTAGTTCAGTGATGGAGGGCTCCAGAGCTCTGGGAGGTGAATAGATAGCTTCGCCTTTGGAACCTGCTGCCAGTGGACACAATGTAGCTGTAGGAATGAAAACAAGAAAGAAAGGCCCACAGGCTCTGGGTTTTTAATTGGCACCATTCTCCCACTGGCCCTCCAGCCCTCTTAGGGCTGTTTGGGCGGCTGGGCCTGGGCGGCAAGAGATGGAGCCTTTCACAGTTTGAGACTGGTTTAAGTGGACCTGTATGGATTCCTGCCGGCATGTTGAAAGAGCGGGGCGCAGTCACCATTGGAGCAGCCCTGGGAACTTGGTCAGCCACCTGCAAGCAGTGAATAGCGGGAGTTGCTGAAACTGCCTGGGCTTCAGTGGCCCCATGGCCCTGCCTTGCTGCAAAGAAAAGAGTTTTGTAAAGCTGCAATTAATGTTTCTCCTTCCATCCATTGGAAGTTGCTTTCTTGCTTTCAGCAGGGACAGTGAGCTTGCTTCTCCGTTAGCCCAAGTGCCTCCACAGTTGATGGCGTCTCTCATATTCTGGTCAGCTGCTAAGGGAGGGGCTGTTCTGTCTTTGTGTCTCTTTTTCGCTGCCTCCCTTTCTAATACCCTCTCAAGCTAGTAGTGAGAAAATAGGGCTGTGTAAGCGATTCTGGTGGGACAGGCCCAGAAGTCCCTTCAGGACTGCCAGTTTTTCTTGCTTCTGTGAAAACACTGAAGTCTCACTTAGAGGGGACAGTGGTAGAGGTCAGTAGGGAAAGGACAGAAGTAAACAGGAAGTAGAGAAGCAATGAGCCTGGGTGCCAGAGGTGAGTGCCAATTTTAAGGGGTGCTCACCCCAGCCTGTTAGATAATTACAGGGAAACCCATGGTTCCTACTTAGTTGTGCAGTGAGAACCAAGACAAAGGCAGCCCGTCCCCCTGGCGTCACCAACGTCGTACATCTAGGAGCATCAGTTTTTAGTGTAGGTTTGTCCCTATGGGACACTGGCCTACTGTTCCAGTTTGAGTGAACACTGCTACCAAAGTCTGGCTGTGGTTGTGACTGAGCACAAAGGCCGTGAATTAGCCTGAACACCCATCTGTCAGGCCACCAAAGTAGCACCCATTCTAGGCAGACTGTCCTGTATGAAGGAGGTCTTAGCCTTGTGAAGGTAGCATCTGGGCCATGCCAGGCTGCCCATCTGTTGAGACTCAATTGGATCTCTGCCTCACTACCCTACCCTCAAAGCTGGCCTGTTTTGTTTTTTGTTTTTTTCTTTTTAACAATAGCCGAAGAAGATGTTGGCATGAGAGTAAAACAGTCCCCATGGACTTATCTATATACATGGCCCAGATTTCCTGTACTTCATGAAGATCTCAGACCGCATTATAGGACAGGTGTCTGTGGCAGCCACACCCGACAGGGCACGGTTCTCTGGGGTCTTCTAAATGCCCATGGATGCAGGTGCTGTGGTTTTAGGTCCTGCCAAGCTTTTAAACAGAAATGAACAAAAGGGAAGAAAAAAACCTATCAGGAAATACACAGTTATACTGAGGTGTGTCCCTGGGAAAGTCAGAGCAACAGAGACCTGCCCTGGCCAGCCCTTCCAGAGCTGCAGTGGAGCATGGGAATGAGGCAACAGGGGCCTTGAGCTCAGAGCTTCCACAGGCTCTAACGCTTAAGCATGGCAATCCCCAGGGTCAGCAGCACCATTCCCTTCATGACTCTATGAGCCACTCACATGGAGTTGTGAAGACCTCTACTCCTGTGTCTGTCAGGAGCATGCTCCAGGTTAGGCAGAGCCCTCCTCATTAAGTCTCTTGAGGTTCTCCTGCCACCTTCCCTCCTGTCCAGAATCTCCACCTCTTGCTAGGACCTGCCCAGGGTCCAGCCTGCTCTAAGTAGACAGTATGGAATCCCCACACTGCAGACCTTATCCAGACTGCCCAGGAATGTGACACCAGGGGCTCCTCCTCAGCATGGGATCAGACTGACTTCCAGGTAAAGTCCCAAGAAAAGTAGTCTTCTCTAACAGGTCCTCCAATGCCCAGAGGCAGGGAGCTGCATACTTTGTCCCTGCCACTCACCTCTGGCTCTGTGGGTGGAACCAGCTGAGCCCAGAGAAGTAGAATATGCCCAGGAATGTCCTGCTACACCCGCTGCCTGTAGGCATATCCCTAGCCAGTTGCCCTGCCTGGGCATGCTGAGACATGCCAGCCAAGCCCAGCAGAATGCTGCCCTGTGCATGCCTCATAGGACTCAGTGGTCAGTGAGAGCCACTGCAGCCCTTCCTTTCCAGAGCATGCCAGAAGTTTTATTCCTGGTGATTTGTGAGTAGTGCGAGTAGGTCCTCATTTTGCCCCACTTGGGGCTGTTCTCCATCACCGGTGCAGCTGGTCACAGTCATGTGTTGTCTAAATCCTTCTGAGCCGGACTTTGTACACGATCTGAGCTTGGAAACAAGCCCTTTAACGTACAGTTTTGTTTCCCCATTTTACAGATTGCAAAGAGAAACCCAGCTTGCGTAAAGAGATACCAACTCTAAGGTTATACCCACATGTACTTCCCTTCCCTCCCAGGGCCTCACACATGTTAGGCAAGTGCTTGCCACTAAACTGCACCCCAGCTCCTGCTCCATCGTTTTCAACCTCTCAATGATTCCCCCAGCCACCTAACCATCCGTCTTTGAACTAGTAGGCAATCAGGGTCGATTAATGTATACTGGTTCTCTGGCTGAGGTCTTTAACTACAAAGGTGAGGACCCACCAGGATTCTGGCAGCCTGCCCAGGTATGCCACTCCAGTATGGAGGACATGGAGTTCTCTCTGCTGGGTAGAGAGGCCCTGGGGGGAAGGGGCAGGGTTGGTGGACATTTTAGCTAGCCTGTGAAGTATGGTGAATTTCCAAAGGTAAGAGAGGTTTATGTGTATGGAGGGGTTCAGCATGCCTAGGGAAGGAAGCTGAAGGGGATATTAGGGCATATCTAAGGTAGGAGCAAGGCTGCCAGGCCTCACAGTACCTAGTGGGTTGAGCCTTTGGCCTTGGAGTGAGGCATTTGCTTTTCTTTTTGAAGGTTTGAGGAGGAAGGTGTTAGAGATACAGCAAGCTAAGAGGACTGTGTGACAACTTCAAGGATAACCCTATTGGGTCTGCAGTGTCAGATGAGATCTGGCCTGAAGATGGCTGTTGGGAGCCACTGCCATCATCCCTACAAGTTTGCTTTGGATTTGATGTCAGGCCTCAAGTGGCTTTAGAGTTAGTATCCATGCTCCAATCTGTCAGGACAGCATAGAAGTCCCCTGGCCTGTAGGTCCTGTCCATGTAGACTCCCTCATGGGTCCAGAACAAGCAGGGCTTTTTTTCTGGACAAACCCAGTATGTGGTAGGCTGGAAGCAGAAGTCAGGAGTCCTTAGAGTGAGTTTAGTTTCTATGAGATCAGCAAGCTCAACCCGTGGAAGCACCTTTACCTAGAGGATAGACAGGGACTCAGAGGTGCTCCGTGTACCCTCTGCCCTCAGGGATGCATAAAGATCTCTCTTGTGATTTGGCCCTGAGCAGGAGGGGAAAGACATTGCCAGCCACAAAGGGCAGCCTTGGGGGTCCGGGACTGCTTCTGACTTGTCCCTGTTCAGGTGGGTGGGTCACAGGAATGAGATAACTGTTTCTAAGATGCTTGCTTAACTTAGTTTCCCCTCCCCTCTTGAGCCTGGAACTTTGAACTTCATCTCTGCATCTCATCTGAAGCAGTAGAGATATGACAGGCAAAACTGGGGTTTACTGCTACACGCATCGAAAGTGTAGACACCAGCTCAATTGTGTCTTCCCTAAGAGAGGAAGCCCCATTCTAGCTCTGGGCAGGCAAGCAGATGCAGCAAGAACATTGGAGCTTCATAGCAGCAGTGTTTAGCACAGTGCCCCTGATTACGCATTCTGTAAAAGGACCAAATGGCCATGCACAAAGGCTATGGGGCTTACTGTAAACAGACAAGTAAGTGTCTATAAAGCAGGCATGACTCCTGGTTCTTGTAGCCTTTCTCTTGTTTCCTCATCTCAACTCAGATTTAATTGGTGATATTAGGTAAAGAAAGCTGGGTCTGGTAGGTTTTGTTTTTGTTGTTATTGGTGGTGGGTTTTTGATTGTTTTGTTTACTTGTTTGTTTGGTTTTTTGGTTTTGTTTTGTTTTTTGGAACACATTATTTTGTAAAGCTCTTAACCAATAGAGAAAGAAAAAGAGGTGAACTTTGAAGGAGACACACTAGAAAGCTTTAACATGGAGATGGAGTGAAGTCTTCTCTAAAACACACAAGTTGACTGATACTTTTGCCCTTCATCTCTAACTTAGGGTGTCCTTTCCTCCTGAGGAGATAAACATTAAATAGCTATACAGACACATTTTCAGACAGTACATTCACATTTGAAAATTAAGAGTGGTATACAAGGAAACCATCATATTTTCCAAAGGCTATCACTGTGACAAAAATACCAGAGATAAACAACTTAGAGGAAGGAAAGGTTTATGGTCACTTGGGTCTGTGGCAGCACAGACGATCGTGGTTGGAGTGCCTGGCAGGAGTGCCTAGCTCACGGCAACTGGAAAGAGAAATGGAGGGGACTAGAGTCCCAATTTTCCCTTCAAGGACATACCCCAGGAACCTTCCTAACACTAGACACCACCCTCTAGCAGTTTTGTCTAACCCTGTGAATGCCATTCACTATAAAACAAACAAACAAACAAGCAAAAAACAAAAACAAAAACTTACCTAAAGCATTATGAAATGTTTGGTGGGTAGTTTGTTTTCCTTTTGGTGACTGGGTTGTGCATATCTCAAACTTTGTAGATGACAGTATTATATTGCAATGCCAAAAAGTTGGACATACCACCAAGGCTCCACCTCTCCCAATAGTAGCATAGGCTGGGGACTGAGCCTTCAACATGTGGACCACTGGGGGACATTTAGCATCCAAATTATATCATGCTGTTGTGTACAAGGCCACACAGATCACTAGTCATTATTCTCCTTTCTTACACAGAAGGATTCTGGCTATACATCCCCATTTGCACCTAAATATTTTATGTATGTTGCTGTTTGGTCTGCATGTATTTCCATGCACCATGTGCATGCCTGGCACCCATGGAAGCTAGAAGAGGGTTTCCTATTCTCCAGAACTGGAGTTACAGGCAGTTGTGAGCCACCATGTGGGTGCTGGGAATGGAATCCTGGTTCTTTGGAAGAGCAGCTGGTGCTCCTAACAGCTGGTCCATCTCTTTGGCCTACCACCCCACATGTGTTTGCAGCAGTGTGAGCTGCCTTTGCCACATTCCTAGCTAGCTGTAGGCTGTTCATTTTGTGGGCAAGCCTCTTTTACCTGGCCCCACTCGTAGCCTTCAGCGGTTTCCAGTCTTCTTCAGCTCTGTTCTGCAATATGCATGACTCCTTTGGGATGTAGCAGCTATCTATCTCCCATAGGATATATTCCTTTCAGTAGGATTGCTGGGTCACAGGTGGCCCGTGCTTGTCACTTTAGGGGATTTTGCATGGTCCATATCACAAGAGCAGTGATTGGCCACTTTTAGATGGTCTGCTTTCTGCCCCCTCCTGGTCAAACATGGGTTTTGCCAGCCAGATAAGTAGGTAGGATGTGCATGTGTTCTCCTGCCTCTGCCCTCACTGCTGGGCTGTAGGCCTGCACCCGCCACAGCTTGCTGCTCTTATTTTAGTTGACATTTCCAGACCAGTTGAACATCTTTTCACATATGTAAGAGATCATTTGTGTGGCCTCCTCTGTGTTCTCTTCACTGCCCTTTTTAAAAACAGCTGTTGGCCTTTCTCTTTCCAACTGAACATGAGGGAGATTAACTTTGGTTGTGGTTTGAGTTACAAATACTTATTTGTAATTTGTTCTTTGTTTTCTGACTCTGGCATTTTTGTGCCTCACTGGGATATAATTTATATACCACACCACGCATATATTTGCCATGTACAATGGGTGGTTTATAGCTTATTCACAGTCTGCAGCCAATACCACATAGATTTTAAAACACTTTGTTGCTTCTTAAAGCAGAGATGTGCCCAATGGTCATTTGCTCCTGGCAAAACACTGATCTGTATTCTGCCTGCAGACTTCTTTATCCCAGACAGTGTGCATACACAGAACCACACAGCACACATCTTTTTGTGCCTGGCTTCTTTTCACTCTTCACAGAGTCACACTGTGGCATTCTCAGTTCCTCATTTACAATAGCTTTTGCATCATTTTTCCTCTTTGGCCGTGATGAGTGATACAGCAGAAGTGCCAGGGATGAGTTTCTACAGGGCACAGTTTCCACATCTACCTCAGAACTGCTGGATCTCATCGAAGTACTGAGGTTAGCATTTTGAGGAACTGTCAGAATGCTTGGTACAGTGGCTCAGTGACAACATCACTGGCCCTCCTCCCTGCTTTTGGCATCTTTTTACATGGACATGTTTTTGTCATATTTAATTATTTCTTTAATGGTTGTGGAGTTGGAGTCTTAGAAAGGATGTTCAACCTCAAGATTCCAAAGCAGTTCTCCTGTTTCCCTCTAGTCATTTATGGCTTTATGCTGTGATCTTTGGTCTGCAGTTTATCTTGTGCATTCTGTGAATGGGGAACAACTACCCAGCTTTTAATAAACCCCTCATCTGGAATTCACTCAACTGAAAACCCATCTTCTGCTCTCTGCTTTGAGATTCCATTGCCACCATATATTGTGCAGTGTCCGCTCAGAACATTGTCTTCTGCTGTCTTGGCCTTGACATATGTGTTTGTTGTGCCTTTCCAGCTCTTGAGACCTTGCTTAAACATATTATTTGTTATGGTGGTCTGTTAGGATCATCTTGTATTGCTGGCTACAGAACCTTTCAGACTCATGTTGTTTGTTTATTTTTCTATAAAGAAAAATGAAATAACTGAGCTGGGTGTGGTGGCACACACCGTTAGTTTCAGCACTCGGAAGGCAGAAGCAGGCAGATCTACATGAGTTCAAGGCCAGTCTGGTCTACAAAGTGAGTTCCAGGATAGCCAGGGCTTCATAGAGAAGCCCTGTCTTGTTGCCTCAGATTGAGGTCACAGACTTGTAAACTGATTCCCGGAGAACTGACTCCTTTTTCAGATTGTGTCTTTCCATCCATGTTCAGGGAGCCAATATCTGTTTGTTCGGTACCTGTTGGATGTTCTTTAACCAGCTTTATACATTGTTAGACATTCATTCCTTGGTTTTTTATCTTTTATGTGGCCATCCTCTCTTTTTGGTTTTTGACTCAGTATTTTGTTGCAGACCAGAGCAGTTGGTTACAGATTCTGAACCAAAGCTGAGCTTCTGGTTGCTTGGCTGTGTCCTGCTATGGGTCACCAAGGTCCTCTGATCCCAGGCATGGTTGGGTACACAGGGACTAGGAGGGGGCAGTTAGCCCCTTCCACAGGTGGTCTCCATTCATGTAATCATCCAAAAGTTTGGGAGTTTGTTTAATGCCCTAAACTGGTACAAATGAGAAACAGAGGCTAAGAAGTTGGCTGCTCTTTCAAGGTCCCAGTGATTGTATCATATCAGAGAGTCCAGCTCAAATCTTCCCAGCCTTTGCCACATTGTGGCCTGCCTGAGGACACATGGACACACAAACACACACACACACACACACACACACACACTCACACACTCACACTCATGGGCCTGTTCCAGAAGTTGTGAAATCTGATTGCACATCCATTAGTTGTGCAAATTAGGGCAAGTTCCATCCTCCTTTAGCCTTGATTGGCCCCTCTGTAAAGTGAGCGGAGATTCTCTCACATTTCCAATATGGATTCCCATTCTCTGAGTTATGTTCCTGTCAACCTCTCCGAGGGCCTAGGTCCACTTCTGTGTTCCCGAATTGCTGTGGAAGCTGCTCCTGGACGTTCTGCTGCCCAGTACTGCCCTGAGGGCTGTGGGCCCAGACAGCATTGGCCTTGGCCCCTAGCCAGTTCCCTGTGTGCTTTGGAAAGGTCCCTTGACTTTTGTTAAGCAAAGAATCCTCTTCACACCAAATTGTGAGCAAAGTGGTTTCACAAAACTCCTTCCTGAGTTTGTGCTGAGTGGAATGTTCACTGAAGAAGCAAAGTGTTTGTCTTCCAGTTGTGAGGGTTCAGGGAGGCCCCTGAAGTTGGCTTCCACACCCTCTGTGTTCAGGCATGCCATCTGCCATGCTGGAGCCTAGAGCAGGAACAGCAACCGCCATGTGTACTGTTGGGTGCCAGCAGAGGGGGGACCCTGGCCAATTGCCGTTCAGAAAACCTACAAGGTTCTGGACCTCCCAGGTCTTTTCTTACCTGCAGCGCTCTAGGTTTGGGCCCTTCAGTAGCCACACTGCGAGGCAGTCCCTGAACTAGGCTATGGGGCACTATCAGGGTTCCCTCAGTGGTTGGCAGGGAACAGAGAGCAAATAGAAATGTGAGGGCTGCTCCAAAACAAGGTATGCAAGGTCGGGTTTAGTAGGGGAGAAAGAGCATGCCAGTGAGAGAAGAGAGGCAGAAGCTGGGCAGCCAGAACAGTTGGCAGTAGAGGGAGCTCACGTGACTGCATGATCCAGGGCACATGTTGGGAGCAGTGAGTTGACTGGAGCAGGGCCAGGCTCTGGCCTATCTGAGAGGTTTGATCCAGTGAGCATCACGCTAGCCAGTCCTTAAGGACTCTCTGAGTCAGGTGGTTAGTTTTGAAGTTCCCTGTTATGAAGCAGCCCCTTCCTGACAGCCCCTATTTGATGGGTGACACCAGGAACTCTGTTGGACCCTTCCTTTTTTTCTCCTTGGGTCTGGCTGAGGCTGCTGACCCTACGTCCGTTCTTCATAGTCCCAAGTTCTTAGGAGGCTGTGTCTGTGCATGGACATGGTCTCCCCCCTCCCTCCATGTTAGGTCATCTTCTTATAGTCCATCCTTCAGTCTGGACCCGGAACCTCCAGCATTACCCAAGACTAGAACATAGCATGTAGAATATAACAGGAAGGCAGCTCCAGAGGTGCAGCAAGGGAATTCCGGAGTAGAGCTAGCCAAGGGCCAGAGTGGTCCTTTCTAAAGGGGGCTCTCCAAGCTTTGTGGTGCTTCTCCTAGGGCGGCTCTGAGAGTGGCATGATTTAGCAGCCAAATAGCATACTTGGCTTTGACTGTACCTTGCTATTCCTGGCCTGGAGGCAATTGCCAGAGTTTTGAGCACATCATGTCTCCTGGTCTTTGTTCTCTTGTTAGTAAGAAGGGACAAATGATGGCTTGAGCTGAGATAGGCTCCTGGGAAAGGTCCCCAGTGCTCCAGCATGAAACAGATGCTTGCAGAGCATTTGTTGATTCTTGCATTGGGACATTGGGGAAGCAGTGGCCCGGAAAGGAAGGTAGGAACCTGTCCAGTTACAGGCCCAGCTTCCCTGTAACATGTATTTACGGCCCCCATCAGTCTGTTGGCTTCTAGAACCAGAGTCTTTGGTGCTATCAGGGCCCCCGAGGCCCACCTCTTATTTCAGTTCCTGTTCTCAGTCCTTGGCATCCTGGCTCTCATCCAGATTTTCCAGCCAACATTTCCTACGTTCCTGAGGGTAAGGAGGCCATCCAGTCTCAGAAGGGCCCAAAGGTGAGCACTAAGCAGAAGTGGGTTGAGTGCTACGTTGTTGACCCTACTTAAGAGTATATGTCAAAAGTCAGGCATGGTGGCATTTAATTCCCCAGCCCTCGGGTGGCAGAGCAGGTGGATCTCTGTGAGTTTGAGGCTAGCCAGAGCTACACAGTGAGATTCTGTCTCAAGATAAATAAATAAACAAATCAAAACCAAAGCCTGGGAAACTGCATGCTTTGTCAGGCCCAGCACAAAGGAGACATAGAGAGCTTGTCTCGTGGCCCTATTGTTTTTAGATACTTGCACAGTTCTGCTGTGCAAGTGTCCGCTTGGGGAGGAAGTGCCTCCGCTCAGGCAGATCCAAGGGCCTCATGCAAGGCTAGCTGGAGCCGGGCTGCCCACCTGGCCTCACAGACTGGCCTTGTTGTTCTGGTGTCGAAGAAGGGGTTTGAGGTGGCTCTAAAACCTATAACGTAGAGAGGACTATAATGTTTGGGTTTTTATATCTTATGTGTTTGTGTGTGTACAGATGCACGTTTGTGTGCTCAGATGTGCATGTGTGTGTGCGCATTTGTGTATGTGTGTATGCGCATACACACGTGTGGAAGCCACAGGTTAATCTTGGGTGGTGTTTCTCAGTTGCCATCCTGTTTATTCGTTTATTTGATTCATCCTCTTGTGCTTTCACGAGTGTATGTGCACCACACATGTGCATAGCCTGTGGGGTTCCGAAAAGGACGTCAGATCCCCTAGAACTGCCTTGATTTTTGGCATGGCCTCTCTCCTGCCTGGCCCTTAATAGTTATGCTGGCTAGCCCAAAGAATCTGCATGTCCTTGGTCCCTAGCTCTCGGATTATAAGCATGCATCACCACACCTGGCTTTTAAAACAAAACAAAGACAAACAAACAAAACACAATAGGATTGTGTAGATCCAAATCAGGTCCTTGTGCTTGTGTGGCAGGCATTTTAGTGACTATCCCCAGCCCCAAAACATTGTTTCTTATGTGTCCATTAAAAAAAGGGGGGGGGGGAGGAAATGTCATTAGAAAGAAAAACAAGCATGGCAGCCTTGAAGAGTGGTGGCTGAAGACAACCTGGGCCCCTTTTTGTCCAAGAAAAAGCGTGTCTGCACCTGGTTGAACATAGCCTGTTACTGTCAGAGATTGCCATGCACAGCTGTGTTTAGAACACTGGCTGCTCGAGGTGTGGCCTATACAGCAGCCGTGGCTTCCTGGCAGACTCAAGGCAGCCTGACAGGGCCCAGCAGCAGCATCTGCTCAGGACTTGGCATTCCTGCTCTGGAGGGAACAGGGGCGCCGGACAGCTGATGTATGACAGACATCACACATGTTGAGTCTTGGGTACCATGTTTCAGTTCCAAGAAGCAGAGCCTGAGTTAGGGATTGTTAAGCAGGTGGTTGGTGGAGGGAATCGTTTGAAGAAACCATGGTGGAAGGCAGGGAAGACCACCAGACTGGGAAAAGCTGTATGGAGAGGCAACACAGGAGTTGGGCCTCTGCCTAGGGCCCAGGTAGCATGGCTAGCACTTGAATGTCATCCCACTGGCTGCAGGATAGTACTGCTTTCACCGGTGGCAGTCCGTCTTGAGCTGGGGCCGCCCCCTCGAAGAAGCTGTCCTCCAAGCTTCCCATCCCCCAGCCATTCTAAAAGGGCCAGCTGTGAGCAGCAGCCAGGCAATGGCGTGTAGGTGCTTCTGTGGGCCAAGGGAACTAGGTGGGACATCAGCAGCCCATCCCCTACCCCAAGCTCTCCTTGTCTTGGCATGCCTTGCTATAGCTGGGCCACAACCAGCAGTGTATGCCACAGGTGAGGAGGCAGGAAGGAGGGCCATGGGGCAGCAGGGAAGGCCAGACTCTGTGGCAGTAGAATCTAGGTTGCCTGTACTCCTCCTCTGAGGCCTGCAACAGGGTGAGAAAGATGCTGTGCCATCTGTTCTTAGGCATCCACCCCCACCAGCTGGCCTGTCTGTGTCCCAGATGCCCACTTCTAAGTATGAGGGACAGGGGCTTATAAGCTTGTGGCTCTTGGTACCCAGGCAGTATCCCCTGGGGCAGGGCTGGGCGGGGGGGGGGGGGGGTTGCTTATAACCTGCGCTGTTCGGGCCTTACTTAGTCTTCTGTGTCACTGCTGAGGAAACAGATGGTTGGAAGGTCTTTCTAGGGTCCCACCGTCATGCTTGACATGTTGGCCCACAGCACCTGGGGAAGGGAACACGCTGATCCGGCACAAAGCCTTGGCAGGGCAGTCGCCCTGTCCAGGCAGCAGGGATGAGGGTATGTTGAGTTGACATGTTTCCCTCAGAGGATTGGGTTTCAGTTTATACCAGGAAAGCAAGGACCTCAGGAGCAAGCCGCCTTTATTTCTGCCCAGCCCAGAGCCTCCTACACAGGGGCAAGATGTTGGAACAAGTCTATGTACAGAAAAGCCCTACAGCTGGGAGAAGAGACATCAATGTTTTCTGGCTGGCAAGTCCAAGGAGGCTGGGCCAGAGACCCAGGCTAGCGCAACAGCATGGTCAGTGGCCTCTGTTGTGGCTGGTTAAAGCTAAAGTCTGTTTGGTTTGATAGAAAAGTACCTGGGCGCAGCTTTGTTCTATAATCCCTCTTGCGGACTCTAAGAGTGGGCTCAGTGTCTCTGGTCATTATGGCAGGGCCATAAGGACAGTTTCCAGGAAGTCTGTCATCTGAGCAGGTCCATATGAAGTGGGGAGCCCATCCATGGGCCTCGAGAACAGAGCCAAAGCATGTCCGAGAGTAGCAGTTTCAACTTGGAATGATATGTTCACTTGGCACTTTGAACTTCACTGTTCTGTGCTTTCCCCCCAGACCTTTCCTGTTCTTCACAGGAGCAGCAAGAAATGCTAGGAGAGGGTAGGCAGGCCATGCTGAGGATGTAGCGGGCCCGAGCATAGGTGAGCTCCAAGAGTGACTCTGCCTGGGTGGGATTTGGTATGAGATTCTGCACGGCACGCTCCCTAACCCACTCTGGCAGTGACATTGTTCCCCAGCAAGGGGGCATGCCACCAGACAGAACATTCAGTGGTAGTTCTTGTTTTTCACTGTGGCCAAATGACTGAATTTTGAGTCATCCAAGTTCTCCCAGTGACACTGGCTTTGCAGGCAGGGAACAGATAGATGACTCTGAGGAATATTGGGGGATTTCTGTGTGTTCTGTAGTTTCCCTGGGACAAAATGCAACAGCCAGACCTTGTAGCTTCCCACCTTCTATGAAGCAAGAAAATCTCAGTTATTACAGACCAGACGGTTTGGGGAGGAGTGCCACAGGATGCCCTTGGCCACCATATTTAACAGACAGACCAATTTTCAGAGGTTGAGGGAGCATTCCTGAAGCCATGATGCCATATGAGGCTGACTCTGCTTCTGAAATGGCCAGTGTGACCTTGGTACTTTTTAGGTCCTGCAAATGGGTCCCTAACAGTTTACCATGGGCTGTGTCACATGCTTAATGTAACTGCTCGTGTTTTCACTGTGACAGCAAGCCCTTAGAGCCCGTAACTTAGGAACAGAGAGTGGACTTTGGTTCCATAGGCCAGAAAGGCCATCATCCCTGCACTAAAGGCGCCACATTTGCTGGGGATTGCTTCTTCACATGTGACACCTTCTCATTGTCATCCTTACATGATGAAGGTGGAGATGTGGTTCCTCAGGCCTAATAGCATTCACCCTCAACTCAATGGGGATTCCAGCCCCATGACTAGGTACCCCCCTATAATCCCACTTCTTGATACTTTAAGCATTGGCATGGATTTGGGACACACAGTCTGACCACATGTGCTGTTACATTGGCCACAAAGTTGGGATCTATTAGCTGTACCTTAGATCATCTGCTGGGCAAGATCAAGATGAGACAGGATAGCTCCAGCAAGATGAGGAGAGCACAGTCCTAGAGCACTAGGCAGGGAGCATTTCTGTTGGGGCCTATCCCAAGGCCTCTGCCCTTCTTTACTTGATAGCTCACAGAGGACAATGAGGCATGTTCTGGCATCTAGCACACTGGACAGATGTGGTGACACTCAAGTACTGTTGGCATCACCCACCCAGGACAGTCAGTGAGCACTTGTGCTAACACACCTGTCCAGGCAAAAGGTTGCACTACCTAGCCAGGGATGCAGGAGAGTTGGTCTGTCTCTGTGGGGAGTCCTTGACTAGTCTTAGCCTCACCCTTAGGTCTCCTCCATCCATGTAGCCTGGTCCAGCATGGCTGAGCCATCTTTCTCTCTTGTGCCACGCTGTCTCACTCAGCTCAGGCCAGTGGCCTTGAAGGCAGAAGGGACCTCTGAGGCGCATCCAGGTATTGCCACGGCAGTGCATCCCGTGACTGTGGGGATTGATCAGACATCAAGTCCCAGCATCGGCAGGGTTTTACAGCTGGCTGGGGGGGGGGGGGGGGGGGGGGGCCGCGGACGCGCCCCGCCCGGCCGGGGCGAGGCCGCGGGGCGCCCCAGCGGCCCGCGCGGCCCCCCCGCCCACCCCCCCCCCCCTTTCCCTCTCTCCT
>NW_026590767.1:3997816-4022139 GCF_907164565.1 Psammomys obesus | reverse complement strand
GGGGGGGGGGGGGGGGGGGGGGGGGGGGGGGGGGGGGGGGCTTCTGGCCTGGGCCCAGCCTTCTTTCCTGAAACCCAGAGCTTAGCCCCTCAGCCTGGTCCTTTCCCTTCCTCCCTCCCTTCCTCATTTCTTCCTTCCTTCGTTTTTTTGTTTTGTTTTGTTTTTGAGACAGTTTCTCCCTGTAACAGAGCTCTGGCTGTTCTGTACTTGCTTTGTAGATGAGGCTGGACTTGAACTCACAGATATCTGCCTCCCTCTGCCTCCCAAGTGCTAGGATTAAAGGCATGTGTTACCATGCCTGGCTTTAATTATTTCTTGATATTTATTTATTAGGCACAGGGGGGGGGGGGGGGGGGGGGTTGTGCTGTGGAGATCTTGTGGATGTCAGAGGACAACCTTTGGGGTATTTTCCTACCATGGGATCCTAGGGTTCAACTCAGGTCATCAGCCTTGGTGGCAATTGCCTTTAACCATTGAGCCATCTTGTCAGCCCTTCCTTTTTCTTTTTCAAGAAAAGTAAACCCATCAGAAGGGTATCTTTTGTGGAGTGTCAATAACAGTGTGTGCCTATGACAGGCACAGCCACCTTCCCCTAGAGACAGCGCCTTTCATCTTCTGTCTGGTGAGCCTGTTCTAACAGCCTGTTTGCTGTGGCGGCCAGCAGACATCTTTATTTCAGAGCAACACACAAACACTTCAGTCTTTGAAAGGACTGGGGCCCTTGGGACAAGTCTGTGCCTTTCATGGGGCAGGTGAGAGGCAGCAGGTGCTATTAGGTTCCTGTGCACTGGGGAGAAGCCAAAGCCTTGCTGTTCTTTCCCCAGTCGTCACAGGGCCTTTGAGGGAAATCAGCCAGGACCCAAGTGCCACTCCCTGTCACAGCCCCTATCCATGTCTGCTTGTGTTGTTGTCTGAGTTGTGTTGTTGAATCTGCTGTTGAGTGGCACCACAGTGTAGTCTCAGGCCTGACACTGTGGTCCTGAGACTTAGAACAGGACTGGCCTTGCCGCTGTCTTCAGTTATACCTGGTGTCCCACCAGTGAGAAACTCTTGTGTAGCCATACTTCCTTCCTCTCTGGGGCTCTTAGAAATTCAACATTTCATGTGGGGACTGTAACATCTCTTTCAGATGAAGCCACTGAGAACCCCAACTGGTGAGGACTAGAAGCACCTGAGCCTCGTCCTTCATAGATCATTGTTTGGGTCAGGAACACTGACCTCTAGATAGTAGCTATCAGCTTCTATCTTTTTCAGCTTCAGGCAGAACCCAGAACCCAGAACTTGCATAAACCAGATCCCTGGACAGTTCTGATAACACCCAACTAAGAAATCAGATAAAGAACTCCAGCATCAAGCCGGGTGCGGTGGCACATGCCTATAATCCCAGTACCCAGAGGCAGGCAGATCTCTGTGAGTTCGAGTCCAGCCTGATCTACAGAGCAAGTCCAGGCCAGCCAAGGGGCTACACAGAGAAACCCTGTCTTGAAAAAGAAAAAAAAAAAATCTCCAGTATCTCTCCTCACCCCATGCCACTTGGTGAGGGGAAATGGTTGGGTAGAGATTATGGCAGCAGTGTAGTCTGGTGGTGATTCCATCCAACTCTGGCTCCTTTCTCGTAAGAAAGGTGACATTGTGTCACTGAGCTTGATAGCACCCTAGTCTCTCGTCTGAAAGGACATGTGGGATCTGGGTCACTCACTGGTTTTATTTAATACAGGATGGCCGTGGATATTTATGTCAGGGCTGCGGGTATAGTTCAGTGGCAGAGGGCATAGTTAGCACATGCGAGGCTCCGGGCGAGTCCAACCTCCAATACCACTACCAAGAAAATAAAACTTTGTTTCTGTTTTTCACACATACCTTAAACTACCTTTACAGACTCAGTCAAAACCTCAGGTAAAAAGTATTCAGGGGAAGAAAATGTGTCTGCACAAAAAGTATGAATAACACACTCACTATTAGCGGCTCCTGATGGGCATTTACATCACGGAGGGTATCATCCATAACCTGGAGCTGACTGCACACATCCTTTTAGATAAGGGTTTGTACACAGACGAGGGAGGCGGTGCTAGAACCAATCCCAGGCAAGGGACATCAGGAATGAAATGGCCTTAGCAAGGCTCCGACACCTTGTTACCAGGCCATCCGTCTGTCCCGTGAGTCTGAGGTCTACTGGAAATGCCATGAATGGACCTGTCCCACTGCAACTGCCCAGAAGTGGAGTCCCACCATATTTTTGCCCTTTATGTAGCGACTGGCGATAGTTGTATACCTTTTAGCAGCAGTGTTCAGTGGCCAGGGATACTTCATGAATCATTCTCACATATGGCCTTGCTACAGCCTGACAGATAAAGTACCAGTAAGGCTTGGTGTGGCTTTGTTAGGGTGTGTGGACTGAGGTTCCAGGGCAAGACTGGCCCCTCCACTGACCGGCGATTCTTTTCTTCCACAGAACTGTCAGACCTTCAGCAGCCTCAGTTGCCTGAGCATGGGGGTAGAAGACCACAGCTCCCAGAGCCCGTTTGCCCTTGTCAGCAGTACCAGATCCTGGACCGCATTGCTCTCAGCCTCCAGCCCAGGGGGCAGAACCCCTGCTGGGACCCCAGTTCCTGAGTCTGTTCCCCACTCCTTTGATGACCACTTCACCTGCCAGGAGGACCTCTCCTGTGAGGAGTCAGATGGCTGCAGTCTAGACGAGGATTGCTGCAGGAAAGGGGAGCCGGCCACAACCTGGCGGGACCGTGGAGCCTGCACGAACAGCCTCTGCTCTCTGGACGGCGAGCTGGACATTGAGCAGATAGAGAACAACTGAGGAGGGGCTGAGGGGTCAGGGCTGGGGGGGGGGGAGGCTTGGCAATGGATGGGCCTTCCTCCAGGCAGGCCTTAGGTGGCCACTCCAAGGGGATCCTGGCTCCTGGGTCCGGCAAAAGCTCCCAGAAAGGAGCCCGCCCACTTCCCAGGGAAGAGCCATCACCCTGCAGTGCCCAAATCTGTGAAGGCAACCTAGCCACACCTCACAGGCAACAACTGGCCTCCCACCAGTTCCATGGAACTACTGTAGCCCAAGAACAGGATTCTGGTTTGGTCTCCTCCTCTTTGTTTCTTATGGAGTGCTGGGTAGCCATTCTCCAGTAAGGCTGGGCCAGCTGCATCCCTCAAGTAGGGTGCCAGGGGCCTGATCCCCCATGGCCTCGCTCAGGTTCCTTCTGGGGAGTTACCCAAAGCCTCATTTATTTAGTTTACTCCGTGCCTTCTCTCCCAGGTCTCCCTGCCCCAGGCTTGGGAAGGTTCGGGAGACACCTCTTGTGTGACAGCAGACCGTGTGGCCTTAATCCATTTGGGGCACTGGCAGGGATTCTGGGATAATCCATGTCCCATTTTTCGGGACCAGGGGAAAGGTCAGGGCTGACCAGAGGCCATCCATACTGGGTAGGAATTTGGTGGTTGTGTTGACTGAAAGATGGGCTCATCAGTTCTCCCATGGCACCAAGAATCACCCACACCCCTGCCACCTCAGGGGCTACCTTCGGCAGCCTTCCTACTGTCCCCAGTCCCTGGGGGCTGAGCTCAGTGGAGTCAGCTGAGTAGAGAGATGTCAGTGACAAGATGACCTCTTCATAGTGTCCTCAGGAACTACAGGCAGGTGTAGGAGTCTCAGCCCTGTGTACATTCCTGGGCAGAGGGATGTCTGCTGTCTGGCCACTTTGCAGGCTCCCCTCTGTAGCAGCCTGTGGTGGGGGCCTGCAAACCTCCGAAGCATTCATTCCCTGTACACTGTTGCTTGTTCACTGACACTGCTGGCTTTAATGAAAACATACCGCCGTCTTCAAGACAGCCCCCTCCCAGTCTACTGATGTGAGCCTAGCCCTAAGGTTCTTCTCTGCAGGCCCAGTCATAGCATGGCTTGAATCACACTCCCCCTCGCAGCTCCCCACTCCCAGCATAATTCCCAGAGGGCATCCATTCAGGCAGCTCTTCCCCCCAGTCTTCCCTGCAGACATGCTACAGGCTCTGCACTCTGGGACTCTGGCTTTTAGCAAACTTGGCATCTTCTGCAGACAATAGCAAGTGGGCCGGCTTACACAAGTGGCTTGTTTTCCCATAAGGCTAAAAATAACTGGTGCATTCTCTTGATTTCTCAGACGTGTGATCTAGGCACTTTGTAGTTACTCTGCTGCGCCTACCCATGGTTCCAAGGTTGAGCCCAAATGGTTGTTACCTTTCTCTTAAAGAAAGACCTGGATGGGAACCTTTTGTTTAAACTTTTGATTTGTCAGTTCACCAGAAGGACAAAGGCTCAAGTTCTGCTGTATAGGCAATGTTTCTTTAAAATCAGACCCAAAGGTACAAGAAGCCCCACTCCTATAGCCCGTTGGGCAGCATGATGGGTGCATGTGGTGGCAGTGGGGGACCAGCTAGCCTCCGGGGCACTGGAAAGCCAAAGTAGAAAGCTGTCGAAGGCGCGACATGGGAGCCCTGCCTGGTGGGTCATGGAGGAAGGTAGTTGAGAGGGCGTGGGATGCACACACCAGGGCTGTGTCTCTCAGGCCATAGCGAGAGGTCCTGGCATTTGGAGTAGATTCACGGTCCCTAAAGCCACCCCTCCTGAGGAAGACAGAGGCTGGGTCTTGGCCCCTGGTCTGCCTCACACAGTCTGCTAAGCACAGTTAAGCATAGCACAGTTGCCAGCTGCCTCCTGTGAACTGGGACCAGAAGCTCTGGTGGCAGGTGTGTGTCTTAAGGCTTTTTGTGTGGATGACTTGTCCTTTTAGACTATCTCCCGTAAGCCTGGTGGCTTAAGGACAAACAGGAACTCACTGAATGACAGCTTCATCCTTCCTTCCTGTCTCTAGGGCACTGTTCCCTGAGCAGAAATGCTTCAAACCTGAGGTAGGAGTTGGCCCTTTGCAGCTTCCTCAGGCAGTTCTTGATTGTCTCTGTACCCCCAAGGCCTCAGTCCAAGCCCCCAGAAAAAGCAGCCAGAGAAGAGGGCAGTAGCTTTTCTGCTTAAAGGAAGAGTTGTCGTCATTTGCTTCCTGGTGTTCTCATCGAGCAAAGCAGGGCTCGTGTAGGAGGTACCCATTCATCTTGCAGCAGTTATCCAGACAGACCCATCCACCCGCCCCACTCACTGGCCCAAGACCTCTGTTCTTGGATCTCTTGGAGGAAGGTTTACCTGGGAGGTTCCCTCTGGCTCCTATGTACTTGGCACCACGGGCAGCAGGCAGCCTGGCTCACCCCACAGCACGGTGGCTTCAGCGATTGCCAGCCTCGGCGCAGGCAACAGCAGAAGCCTCGTGCTCCTCAGCCTGCCTGGGAGTGCCATTTCCCTGGAGAAGCAGAGGTGTGCTTGGCCTCCCGCTTGCCTAGGGGGAGGTGTGAGTAGAGGTCTAGAGCAAGGCGTGACTCCACCAAAGCCAACAGGGAAAGTGGGCCTTCTAGCATATTGCATCCTACCCTAGAAGCCAGTGACAGGAGTTGCTCTCTGCGGGGTACCTGACCTGAGTTCAGGGTAGCGGCCCAGACAGTTTACACGACTGCCCCACTCTTGCCTTACTCATGGGTGGTGATGGTAGAACCTGGCCAGCACCCCCGGGCTCCCCCATGTTCAGGTCCAAGAAACTTGTTCTGCCCACACAGGCAGATGTACATGCTCAGAAAGCCTTACTTTAATTTTTTTTTTTTTTTTTTTTTTTTTTTTTTGTAGCAGGAAAAGTTTTTTAAGATTTGTATGCAGAAAGAAAAATAAAAGAAAGGTCCACATTAAACAGGAAATGCCCCCTCCCGGTTTTTAGATGGGTCTCCTCTGCAGACTGTTGGGCATGTTTTCATGCTCATACAGGCAAGGTTCACAGCAGTTAGAACTCAGCCCTGGATCCTGTACCCCATTCCCACTGATGTGGTTAAAGTTACTTGAATGATGGCCACTAAAATGTAAGCCAGGTACCAGGGCTCAGGGACGCTCTGCCCCTGCAGCAAATGAGGCTGCCTCTTGCCAATGTCTATGCTGCTGGTCAGACCTCTCCCCCGGTGCCAGGCCCCTTGAGGAGGAAGAGAAAGATATTTTAAAGTTGCAGACTGATGGAGCTCCTGTAGCCTAAGTAGGATAGCCTGACCTCCTGGCATAGTCTCATTGGCAAACAGATCGCATTGTCAGTGCTGGGGGACGCCCAGGGGTCGGGGACAGACGGGCCCACAGGCCATGCTAGGGCCACATGTGCCGTCCCAGCCAGGCAGCAGCGGTGGTACTGTTTCAGGCAGTGTGATAACTGGTGTGGTGGGTCAGGCCCCCGCCAGGGCGGCAGTTCGTGGGCTGCCCACGTTGGGTCCTTTCAGTAGCACCACGTACCGCTGCCTGCCCTCCCCCACAGGCCATGACTGTCTTGCACTACAGCCGCTCTAGTCTCAGGAATTTGCTTGTTACTTTTACTGTGTAAATAAAGCTTCCTGGTTCAACACCCGGCTGCCTGGGAGTGGCTGTGTGCTTTTTGTTGGGCGCAGCAAAGCAGCAGCCCTCCCGTCCCCTCTGTCCGTGAGAGCCTTGGCTCTGGACTGGGAGGACCACAGGGCAGACTTGCGTCCACGTGCCTCTGAGAGAGGATGCAGTACAGGGTGGCTGTGGTAGCAACTGCTAGACAGGGCTGCCCACAGCCACAGCAGCCAGCACAGGAAGCCTCAGAGGAGGACCTGGGACCTACTCTGGCACAGGGGATGGGAGCGTGATGCCCTGTTGTTTGTGAGGAAACTGACCTGGCTGAGAGATGGGCCGCACCAAGAAGAGGCCTGCAGGGCCTCGGAAGCCAACTTTCTTCTCCACAGAGCAGCCCGGGGGCTGTAGAGCTGGGCTGTCAGCTTAGGGTCTCCGCCCTCACAGAGGACAGCACAGTTCAGAACTCTGCTTCCTGAGCTGTGGAGATGTTAGAACACGGAGTTCACCCGAGGATGGGTACACAGTCCTGTGCTTATCCCCCAAACCAGAGACCTGGGTAACTAAAGCTCAGGAGAGGCCCTGTATCTGCAGTCCTGAGGACTCCTGTGGAGAGGTACATTTATTTTCTGCCACCCAATGTTGGTTCCTGTAATTGGGCCTTGGAATGGTCACCTCTGCTGTGGCCAGAGTGTCCTAGTCTGGAAGTGACGTCTTGGAATACTCTCCGCTTTACTTTTTTTTGGCAACATACCGCCTGTCAAACGAAATGGTATGTGAACATGTGACTTAAGAAAGTAGGAAGGTGGTGGAGGACAGAGAGAACCAAAGGACCCAGATTCAATTCTCAGCACCTACACAGCAGCTAGCAACCATATGTAGCTCTAGTTCCAGGGGATCCAATGGCATCTTCTTTCTGGTCTTCCTGGGCACTGCATGCATGTGGTACTCAGACATATATATAGGCAGAACATCCATATAAGAAAATAAAAAAAGAATTGAAGAAAAAGAGCTGTCCTGGAATGTGAACACATCTGAACCCCAGTATGCAGGCAGATTGCATATTCAAGGCCAGCCTGGGCTAAATATCACCTGGTCTCAACAACACAAAACAAAACAAAAAACCGCATGGGCTAATGATACAGCTTAGTGGTAGAAGCCCTTGCTAGGATGTGCTAAGCTAAGTTCAACCCCTAGAGGCAACAAAACAAACAACCCCACAAAACCACTCTCTTGCAGCCAAGGAGATGACAGCTTGGCAGGTAAAGGCCATCGCATGCACACTGGACACCCATGCACATATGCTGTGCACACGGAGTGTGTGAGAGACCCCGGGCTGGTCATCATTTGGTCTTCCCAGGACACCAGTCTTCTGTCTTTCATATGTGGTATGTGACAGTAGCAGGACAGAGGGCAAGAAAAGCCACCAAGAACAGCCCTGCTCCTCAGGCAGGGCACAATGGCCTCGAATGATCCAACAGCCCTATCGCCTGCACCTCATACTCTCCAGTGGTACCAGCTTCTTAGTGGTCCTGCTCCAGCTCACGTAGACCACATGGCCGCCCTGGCCTGGCCTGTGTCCTAACACTTCCCAATACTGCGTTTTGAGGTCCGCTTAAAGCAGGACCTGCTCGCAGCCAGGCCTGGGCCCGCAGGCAGCAGTGCCACCCATGCCATCCTTGGACAGCCGCAGGCCTTAGCGTTCTGCAGTCCCCAAGCCCCGCTGGACTGTGGCTGCATCCGTTGAGGGATGTTCCCCATTGCTAAGCAGGCCTCTCGTCTGTACGTGGCATGGTGACTCAGTGTTGGCCCTGTGCACACTAGAAAGCGGCCTTTTCCCAAAATGTGCATAGAAAAAGCAAGCCAAGAAAAAAATGTCACAGCCCGGACAGTGACCAGATCTCCAAGAAGCTACTGGGGCAGGAATGTATCCTCTCTGGAGGGAGAGGGCAATGTGTGCTGGGTGACCGCAGCCCTGAGGTCAGCACAGGCCATCTTCATGGGATTTCAAAAGGATGGAGGGAGCATCTCAGGATCCAGCTTCAGAAAGGACACAAGACACGGGACTAGACCTTGGAGTCCCCACTCTGCCTCTTACTTCTGGACCTTGGATGAGTCACTTTAAGGACCATTTCACTGATCCCACTGTGGCTCAGAGGACAGTGCGGTCCTGGACCAGATCATACAGGGTCTGCAGCCCACTCCTTGACAGAAAGAGAGAAAGCCCCGCTTATCAGGAGAGACAAGCCAAGGAGAGGCCATGGCAACTGCTAAGCAAAAAATAAAAGTGTTGGGGGGAAGAACCCCAATACCCATGGGGCACACTCACCAGCGTGACAACCCACTGCCCTGGCTATGGTGGTAACACACTATCCGTTCTGAGCCACTGTGCAACTCCACGGGGCTTTCTGTATATCCCACTAATAGGCCAAAGGCCCTCCCTTGAAGGTCAGTGACACCGGCCAGACTCCTCATCCTGATGCAGATATTCAGCCAGGTTTTTCTTCTGATAAACCAGAGGTCAGCCCGCCCATCGAGGCCTCACTGTGGTGCTCACAGTGCCAGGGGACCCAGGTTTCAGAGTGTCTTTGTCTGGGGAAAGCCTCTCAGAGGACCCGACTCTGTGTTTGCAGTTGTGCCACTGTGCTACACATCTGGAGGCCAGATGTCAACCTCAGGTCTTGGTCCTCAGACGACTCCGTACTTGTGCGTGTGTGTGCGTGGAAGCCGGGGTGAGCGTCAGGTGTCTTACTCAGTCTTTCTACCGTAAGTTTTAGTTTTCACTACATTTATTCTTTTGAGTGTGTGTGAGTGTAATGTGCTGCAGCATGGGTGTGGGGGCAAAAACAAAAACAACAAAACTTGCAAGAGTCGATTTATTCTCTCCTTCTATCCTACGGGTCTCAGGGATCAACCTCAGGTTGTTAGGCTTGGTGGCAAATGCCTACTCACTGAGCCATCTTGCCAGCCTGTCAGTTTTTGAGGTGGAGTCTTTCACGAACCTGGGGCTCACCAGTTTGGTCAGGCTGGCTGGCCACCCAGCCCCAGGATTCTCCTGACTTCACCTCCCTGTCCTTGGGATTACAATGGTACACCTTTTGGTTGGAGGATTTTTTGTAGGTGGTGGTGTTTGGGCTTTTTGTTGTTGTTTGTTTTCTTTTTGAGACAGGGTTTCTCTGTGTAGCTTTGACTTGTTTTGGAACTCACTCTAGACCAGGCTAGCCTCGAACTCAGAGAGATCCACTTACCTCTGCCTCCTGAGGGCTTGGTACACCCTTTTTTATCCTGAGTTCTAGGGTGTCAGTTCAGGTCTTTTTTTTTTTTTTTTTTTTTAATCTCCTTTTTAAATTAGTTATATTTATTGTATGTGCTTTGGTGTTTTGCCTGCATACGTGTCTGTGTGAGGGTGTCAGATCCCCTGGAACTGCAGTTACAGACAGCTGTGAGCTGCCGTGTGAGTGCTGGGAATTGAACCCAGGTCCTCTGGAAGAGCAACCAGTGCTCTTAACCACTGAGCCTCCTCTCCAACCCCCAGTTCATATATTCATGCTTGAGTGGCTAGCATCTCGCAGCTACTTCCTTCTCAACAAGCTCTCCCCCAGTTGAGTTCTTTACCCACCGAGCCAATGCCTTGGCTGACTTGTTATAAAAAGGTGTCTCCGGTGGCTTCTGGATCGGTTGGGGAGAAACAGCAACATCAGCTATTCATTCAGCAGATTCTGAAACCTGACACTGGGCAGGCTGGAAAAGTGTGCCAGAGGCCACGTGGAGAAGGTCCTTTGTCTTGTCCCATTATGGACAGCAAGGCTCACCACTGCCGGGCCTAGCGAGGCACTATAGCTGGAAATGGCTGTGCTGCCCTCAGAGCTCTAAGCTGCACGCTTGATCCCCTAGGTGGTAGTGTCAGGAGCTGGTGGGGCCTTTAAATAGCTCCAGCCTCCCAAAACCCCTTCTTCTCTCTCTCTCTCTCTTTTTTTTTTTTTTTAATTTTTCATTTTTTTGTTTGTTAACATTTTGTGACAGTTTTTTCCATGTAGCTCAAGCTGGCCTGGAATTTGTGACAATCCTCCTGCCTCCTGAGTGCTAGCATTAGAAGCAGGAACCATACGACACTTGGCCTCTGCTGTTTGGCTGTAGTTGGTGCAGGCATGGCTGGTAAAGGTGCTCGCCGTGCAAGCCTGGCCAGACCTAAGGAAAGGAGGAGGAAAAAGCCAACTCTAACAAGCTTGTTCCTCTGACCTCCACAAGTGTACCAATGGCAAACATGTGCGTGGGTGGGCACACGTGTGCGCACACACGCACACACGCACACACACACATGCATGCACGCACGCACGCATGCACGCACGCACACACACAAAGCTTAAAATAAAATCTTTAAAAATATTATGAATATAGGAGGCAGTGATGGTGTTTGCCTGATCTGTCTTCCACTGGAGCTGAAGAAGCTCTCCTTGACCGCTAGCAGTCTCCATTTCTCAATTTCTTAAAAGAGGCCAGAGCAGGTGAGAAGCTCCATGGCCTTACCCCTCAACTGGCCCTAGTGAGCGCAGGACCAGGGTTGGAATCTAAGCCTCTGTTTGGGACCTCCATTCTCTCTCTACCTACTTTAGACCATTACTACCGAAGGCTGAGTCAGAGGTGGGCTGTTGAGGCCGAGTTTATTGAGCCGTTAGCCTGTTGTGTGCACTGGGAGTAACAGTCAAGCCTGTCCCTCCTGCCTCCGTGGTCCTTTCTGTTCCTGCAGCCTTGATTGTAGAGATGGACATATCTGCTCCGTGGGAAGTAAGTCTTCCATTTCCTGAGAGAGCCTCAGGGACTACCCCAGACCATGTCTGGGAAACTGGTGGGGACAGGAAGAAGAGTGGGCTGGCATTGTTTCTTGGGGCAGGGGTAAGGGGCAGAGTGTTGATCAGTCACCCTGCCTGGGGCCAGGAATGGCTGTGGGTGGTGGGCAGGCTGGCTCAGCGATGGGCTTCCTAGGCTGTTCAGGGCAGGCCCCTGGGTTTTCTGTAGACTCCTCACCCACGTCAGAAAGTTCAATGAGGAGGCAACATGTCTCCTCCAATTGGATGGTCCCAGTTAAAGGACCAAGTGCCAATAGCGACTAAAGGAATTCACGGACTCAGACAGTCATGCCTGATGGTTTCTTTTTTTCTGGAGGGCCTGGCAGGTCTCTTCTACCCTCCTGGATGTCTCTATGGGAAACATGTCATGGGAGGGGTGCAGGCCATATAGGGAGGGAACAAGCCTCTGCCCAGAGGCTGCAGAGGGAGGAATGCTGACAGGGAGTCTGTACAGGGAGGGTGAGGAAGGGGATGGCTCACTCTAGAACTGCCAGCACCTTCCCAGGCCAGCAGTGGGCAGAGGGCAGGGCTAGCAAAGCCTCGGGTAGCCTCAGGCCTGGAAGTGCAGGGAGGAAGGCACAGTGGTAGAAGGAGGTGTGGGGGCAGGGGCTGCACTTGTCCACTGTGTCTGAAGGCCCGTCACTTGTCCATGTGCTGCAGCAGCAGCTCTACGGCCTCTGCGAGGTTGTCCACGTACCCATCTGCCTTCACTTCTGGATGATGCTCGTCACCAGGCCTGGAGGACAGGGCCATAGGTTAGTCTTGGAGGATAGCAGTCCATTTTTGCTGTTACTGTATACTAGAGCTCAGGTAACAAAATAAAGAAAAGACATTTCTGTAGTTCCAATTTTAGAGACTGGAAATCCTACATGAGGCCCTTGCTTCAGCCTCATGGAGAGCATAAGGTTAATGTGTAGTACATGAGAGTGATTCAGGGGTCAGGCTTAAGCTCTAAGAACTCACTCCTTAACCACTGAGCCATCTCTCCAGCAGGGTGAGGTGGCACACGCATGTGATCCCAGCACTCAGGGAGGCAAAGGCCCTCATCCCAGGAGCCATGCACAGCCTTGCCAGAACTGAGCCAGAATCTGGTCATGGCCACCAGAAAGCCCCTTCCCATGGCCCCCAGACTTCATGGTGTCACACTAAGCAGTCAACTAGGGTATGGCTGGAGGAGGGCTAGCCTCTGCAACCCTCCCAGTGCTGAGGGACATGCTGCGAGATTACTCCAGGCTTGACTCACACTTCCTGGGAACTCTATCTACCTGCAGTATTATTGCCCCCTCAAGACTTCACCCAGTCTGAAGTACGTGATTCTGCTGCCTGGCAACAGCTAAAATCCATGCTGTCCTTTTCTGAGATTGGATTCTCACAACCATAAAATGTCTGGGCTGGAGGTCACCTCCTGGAGGGAAGAGGCCTCCCTGCAGCTGCTAAGGACAAAAGGGATCAGGGGAGCATCTCCCCTCTGGGAAGGGCGATAGGAATAGCTTAGCTCCACACTCATGGGTAAGGCCTGTGCTGGAAGGATAGGAAACAGCCAGGGCATGAGGGCATGATGGGTAGCCAGAAGCAGTCTGAAAAGATACAAGGCCTAAGCCCAGCTTCTACCATTATCCTGGGGATGTTCACAGTCACAGCCCTGGTCCTCGGGTCCTGGCTGGAAGTGGGGCAGAAGCAGCTTTGCCAGGTGTCCCGCTCACCCGGGTACTTACTGTTTGGAGTCTGGGGCTTGTGGGCCTACTTGGAGGAGGTGCTCCTTCCAAACACCGCCCTCTCCCTGCAAAGCAGTCCGTGGTGGGTCCCACAAAACCTTCAGGATGAGGTCAGCCTCCACCAGAATCGCTGCCCTCCTGCCCTCTGGTGGGTCCCTCACAAGGGCAAAGGAGTATTTTCTGCCAAACTAGTTCCTCCAAACTTGAACCTGCCCCTCCATCCCCTTCCCGCTCTCCTACAGCCATGGATGTTCACCCCAAATGCTCACCTGCTCTGACTCACCCCCTGTATAAACTGCTAACTGTTCCAATGCCCACCGCCAAGATCCTCAGCAGAGCTGAGTTTCATCCTGCCTAGATCCCTCCACATGACAGCCGCCAGCTTCAGACATTCCCCACACTTAGAGGCCACTGTCCATGCCAAGCTTTAGAATCCTTCCCTCCCACATTCTCCCTTGGTAGCCCAGGCTGCCTTCAAACTTACAGCAGTCCTCCTGCATTGGCTGTTAACCACTATGCCTTTCTTTACAGTGCTCTTGAAATTTGCTCCGTGAGCACCCTGCGCCCTATAAGAAAGACTCCACTCCCTGGCCCCTATCTCCGACTCTGCACTGCCCATAGAGTGGGGTGCTCTTTGAACATACGGACACTGTCCCTGTCCTGCTGCAGCTGGACAACACCTTGCTTCACCCCCTGCCAATGACGGTGCTGTGTATGCTCCCTAGAAGACGGGGCCAAGTTTCTTGCCCTCTGTGTCCCCAGAGCAGGGTTGGCCCTCAGCAGCACCCAGGAAGTGTCACCCAGTGAATGAACAAAAGGCTTGGGGGGGGGGGCAGGGTGCTGGCTGTCATTAGCTATTCCTCCCCCACATGCCCTGGGAGCCGAGTGCAGGGAACGATTGAGTAAGGGCAGAAACAAGGCGGTTCTGTGCACACAGCCCACGGGCCAGCTTCACAGGGATGGGCTTTGTACCCCTCGAAAGAAAATGACACAGGGACCCAAGCAAAGAAGTCCAGAAAGGACCGCCTCCTGCCACCTCCACCTCCAGGGCACAGATGGCAGGAGCCCATGGAGGACCTCCTTGGGGCAGCACTGCCAGGGGGCTCCCTCCTGCCCTTTCCCAATCACCCCTGTTCCCAAGAACAGGGGATGACAGGGTTCTCAGAGGCATTTTTTTGTCCATTGTTTTGAATCATTTGGGCTGGCTGCCCCTGGTGGCTACAGCCAGCTCCTGGGGCTTGCCCAGGGAAAGAACATTCAGTCAACTGGGAACTGGCATGGGGGTAGTGATGCCAGCTTTAGGCCACTCTTACGCAGCTGGAGGACAGAGGGTACTGCCTCAGGGGCCAGATGCAAAGGGCATTTTTACATGAGTGTGGGTGTGACGGGACTCTGAGCCACCGGGAGCCTGGAAACCAGAGCACGGCTCCTGCAAAGACCAGGAGGACGGGGCTGGGGAGACGGGCCTCATCCGGTCTATAAAGCCAAACTGTTATGGAAGCCTACAGGGGACACCTCTCCACTGAGCATGTATTTAAACCAAAAGGGTTCCTGCTGTCTACCTACTGGCTCGCAAGACACAGTTTCCTGGGTTCCAGAGGAGCAAGCAAGAGGCCAGGATATCTTATGCCCAGCCAGTAGCCATGCCCTGGGCTGGGCTGGGTTGGGCTGGGCTGCTGGCAGGTGCCTGCAGGTCAGTGATCTCCCAGTAAAGTAGCTGGGTGGTTGGCATTGGACACACTTCCCAGGCAGATGGTCCTATCCCTGATTTCTGTTATAACGCTAGACCTAGGCTATGGAGGTGGATGGGGAAAGAATGTGCCTAGAACTGGGGGTTCCCAGCCCTGTGCCTCAGGGAAAACACTGGCTCATATGACTATGAAGATACTTCGGTAGGCGTCCTTCCCGTGGAGTCCATGTCCTTGTTCAGCCAAGGCCTTGCTGGTATCTACTGTATTTAAGCCCTGGTGGCTCAGAGACAAAGCGATTTATTCCTGTCACAGCCCTTGGAGGGCTGGGCCTGCCTGGTGCCCTTAGTTCATGGTACCTAGAACCTCGGGCACCTGCACTCACTCTTGGACCCCTCAGCCTGAAGTCTGTATCTTCATCTGTGTCCCCATCTGATACCAGCTGAAACCACCATGGACAAGGCTTCATGGAGAGTCTTCATTGGCCTGGAGCAATCTGAAGGTTGGGCACAAGTCCAGGATCAAGGCCATCACCCAGCTCCAAGCTTCAAAAGAGGGGCTGGCTAATGGTATGCCTGAAAGAGTCCTCATGTGGCCCCGACTGAGGTGTTTCAGTTGCTGTTCTACTGTTGTAGGGAGACTAAGCAGCATATAAAAGAAGCATTTAACTGGGGGCTTCCTTATAGCTTCAGTTGGTTAGCTGGTCTATGGTCATCACGGCAGGAAGTACGCCTTAGGCATGCAGGCATGGTGCTGAAGAGATGCTGAGGGCTTACATATTATCAGCAAGATGGGGAGGGAGGGAGAGAGACAGACTGGGCCTGGAGTGGGCTTCTAAAACCTCAAACCCAACCCCAGGGACACACCTCCTCCGACAAGGCCACACTTCTTAATCCTTCCTAAGCAGTCCACTAACTGGGAACCAAACATTCAAGTATATGAGCCTATGGGGTCATGCTCATTAAACCACTATATTAGGCCTGTGGCTCCCTGTCCACTAGAGGGAATGGAGACCTCTTCTGTGGCTGGCACCTCCCTTGCAGTCAGAGTTCTAATCAGCACAAGTGACTCAAAAGTTCTACATCTTGGCAGCCCAACGGAGCAAGAATGTGCCCAGGGTCTGGTCCAGTGTCCTGCCCAGTGCTCTGCCATTTTGGCTCTGCAGTGGGAGCACCCCCTTCCCCAGATATCCCAGCAGAAGTGCAGTGCAGCTGAAAATGCTGTGTGCTTTGAGGACCAACCAGCCCAAACCCTAAGCCCTGCAGTTCTCCATGGAGGCAAGTGGGCTGAGGAGGAGGGCAGAGGCCCTCTGTGCAGTGGTGAGGAGCCCTGTATCCCAACACTATCCAGATGAGCTCCAATACGGCTCTGCCCCAGCTCCCATCCCCCTCCCAGGGCTCCAGATGGCTGTTCCCACTCTTACTCCACCTCCACCAAGGGCAAAAACCTGTCAGCATGTCAGCAGAGCTAAGAGCTGGGTGGGGACCCGTGCCCCCAACTGAGACACACCCTCCTTGCATGTGTGTAGCATATGTTGGAGGCTGGGCACGCAGCCCAGAGGCAGAAGGGGGCATGTTGTCTGTTCTAGCCCCATGGCTCCCTGAGGTCCCTGGTGCTCTCAGCCCCATGTACAGCTGAAGACCTATGGTGGGTCAGGCTCACCTAACAACTCCCTGAGCCAAGCAGCGCCCTAAGGACCTGGAGCCTATCCCAAGCTGATCTGTCTTCCAACTGGGAGAGATCAGGGGTCTCCCCTAGCAGGGGGTGGTGCTTGTCAGGCCAGTTTCAAGGGCACTGAGCCTGCTGGGTAAAATGAGGCAGGGAAAGGAGTTATCAGAGGTCTTACATATTTTCAAGAGCCACAGACTCAGGCTAGGGGCTGTGGCTGCTTGTTGGGCATGTGACATCCTGGTCTCCTGCCTGCCCCACTGGGCCCTAGGACTTCTGAGTGATTTCTGAGCCCGTAGATAGACAGCAGGACGCTGCGTCTGGTGGAAGGGTGTCTCCTATGGCTTCAGAGCAGCTATGACTTATAGCCAGAGAAGGCAGGCCTTCCAGCCCCACTCTCTTGGCTTTTATTGTGAGGCAAGCCTGTTGGTGTCCCAGACCCTCCCCCCACATATCCCAGAAGCAGAGATACCCTTTGCTTCATTACCTCTGACCCCGTGAGGTGACACTCCTGGCCCTGAGTTCAGGGTGGAAGATTATCAGCAAGTATGTGAGCCGCACTCTAGAGTCACAAGGTCCTCTACCTGTGTGGGTACAAACTTTGCAGAACATCCCCATGAGCTCTGCCCTGTACTTTGTACAACTGTGGCCTGAATCTCCAGAGACAAGGAACAGTGGTCAGAAGATGGGGACAGCCCAGAGCCCCAGGGGTAATGGCTGGGTGGGTTTGCAACATTTCAACCTCATCTAGATGCAGGCTCCTCTGAATGACTCCTCTGAGAGTTGCTATTGAGCTTGGCGACCTCTGGCCACACCCTGATGTCTGTGGCAGGCAGGGTCACCTCTCCCCTCCATCCCCCTCAGGACCAAATCTCAGCTGAAATAAAAAGCGTTTATAGTTTTGACAGAGGTAAAAATAAGAGTCCAAAGCTCATGAAGCTGTCACGATGGGAAGCTGGGGGGCCTCTGGGAAGGGCCACCAAGAGCAGCTTAGAGACATCAGGACCAGGTCTGAGCAAGGTCGTACCCAGCAGGCAGCCGGCAGTGGAAGCCAGGCAGGGATTCCGCAATGGACACTGTTGCCTATTGCCCAGGATCACCCTGTGGCCTGGCTTACGCACGACTTAGTTCAACTGATGACACCTATCCACCAGAACCAAGCCCATGGATCCGTCGGAACCCATCCACACCAGCTTCCTGTGAGGTTCCCACACACCACAGATGGCAGCATGGGGAGTGTGGGCAGAGCAGGGGCCAGCTGTCGGTGTGATGTTAGTCTCCTAGGAGTCTTCTCTGAAGTCCTGGGCCATGGCCGGCGTATGGAGCAGGTGTCCTGAATTCATACATCTACTGAGGATCCTTGGAGTTTCTGGTTGGTATCTACGGAGCCTTTCAAAACTAAAAGCCAGCCAGGTGTGGTGGCCCGCACCTCTAATCCCAGAAGATCTCTTTGCGTTTGAGGTTAGCTTGATCTACATAGCAAGTTCCAGGTCAGCCAAGGCTACATGGATGAGACCTTGTCTCAAAAACCCCAAACAAACAACAAGTGAAACCAGAAGCTACCATCTGGCTTCTTGAGCAGTTTGGGGGACCTGGTAGTGGGCTGATGCTGTAAGCGGCCATGCAAGGGGATAGGGCAAGTGGCTCCTGTCCCACCTCCATCTGTCTTCACTGCTCACTTTTTGTTTTGTTTTTTCAAGTCAGGGTTTCTCTGTGTAGCCCTGGCTGTCCTGGAACTCTCTCTCTCTCGCTCTCTGTAGACCACGCTGGCCTTGAACTCACAGAGATCTGCCTGCCTCTGCTTTCCGAGTGCTGGGATTAAAGGTGTGTGCCACCACAGCCTGGCTCTACTGCTATTCTTAATGCTCAGATGTGTTTTCAGTCTATGCCTGTAAAAATTCAGCTAAGACGCAATCCGCAAGAAACATGTCCACCAGGCAGCTTTCCTTGACACCTTCCTACTCCCAGTCCTGGCCTCCTTCCTTAGGTACCTACTCTATGCATCATGGTACTCAAACTGAGCATCTTCTACTCTTCTACAGCTGCGAGGTATCAGTCATGGCCCTACCCTGCCATCAGTCCTTTACCAGCACAGGAGTTCCTAGAAGGCCGGCTTTGACATCCATGTGACCTTGGACACTCAGAGCCTCCTTTCTCTGTCTCCGAAACTGAGCCAAGAAGAGCCCCTCCCGAGGCTGCAATGGGATGGCGTGGCCGGGACAGGGTGTGGCCACAGTACGAGCCGGACCAAGGTGGACAGGCTGGATGGAGAGACTAGACGGTGGGGCTCAGAAGCTGGGGCTTGATGCCGGACAGAAGACTGAAGTGGGCCTGCTACACTAGGTGTCCGACCAAATGTGGCCCTGCTGCCTGCGGTCTCTCAGCTGGCTCAGGCCAGAGGGGCGGGGACAGCCTCCAAGCCTTTGGGGACCAGGAAGAGAGACGGTAGGTAGGTCCTAGGGCCCACATATTTCAGAAGCAAGCATTTTCCCCAAGGGGCTCTCAACAGAACCATGAAGCCATATGCTCATCACACCAGGGGTTAAGAGCCACAAGGCTGCAATGTAGTTTCTGAGCAAGCCCCTACCGGCAGACTCAGGCCCTGCAAAGACTTGTGTAGCTGTGCCGGGGGAGAGGTAACAAGGAACTCTGGATTCCTTTAAGACAGAAAGGGTAGGAACTAATCCCTCTCAAGTCCCCAAGCCAAGGAGAAGCACTATTCACAAAGTCATCTGTGAAAGTGACTGCCCTGTAAAGGCTGCCTGGGCCTCTGGGGACCTGGCAGGAGGACGTGCCCTGCTCAACTCCTCTGTCTTCACAGCAATCAGGGAAGGAGACGCTACCACTGCCATCTTACAGCTGACAAACCAAGGGTTCAGAAAGGGCAAGCGGCTTGCCCAGCTTTACAGAGGCTGGTGTTGAGAGGTTGTTTTGGAGGCATGAGTAGTCTGGTCTAGATCCCTTGGGGACCCAGAGCTGAGCTGTCAGGTGATGAACAATGGTCACCTAAAGGCTGGCAAAGGCAGGCCTGTTGGGGGCTGGCAGCTGGCCTGGGATACAGGAGCCCCTGACAGCTGTTCATGTTTTCATAAAAACATGGTAAGCACCTGGTATGTGTGTTTGGATTTAAACATGTTGGTCCCTCCCCTTGCTCAGTGTTTAACAGCTGAGTCCCTGAGAGACGTGTACCTGCCACACCCAGGGCACAGGGCCAGGTGTCCACCCACTTAGGGCCTCTCAGAAAAGCCACTCTGCCCTCTCCTCCTCAAGTCAGTTCTCCTGAAGCTTCACCTTCAAGCTCTGAGTCTTCATGGGGGTACCAGAAAAGCAAAGGCATGTAAATGGGGTATCCTTGCTGGTCTTGCAGCTGGCTGGCATCACTGAATCCTGCCCCTTGAGGACCTAGTACTATCTTGCTGTGGGCAGAGCCCAGTGACTGAGCCAGGGATCCTGTTAGTAGGCAGAAGGCGGTTACCAGGGGCTTGGCACCCTGGGAGGGGGCACTGATACTCCTGAAAACAGCTTGCCCAGAATACCAGATGGTAGGGTGGTACTTACACCACCGGGTACTCTGTCCTGATCCCTCTGCTCCCAATCAGTGAGTGTGCCGTGCCCCCCCCCCACACACACACGGTGCCCACTGCTGGTGAGTATGCTGCTCCCTGGATGTGACTGGCGCTTGGAAACCGGCTTCCTGACCAGTGGCTCTCCAGGGACTCCTGCTGGAGCAGCCTCTGCCTCTAGCACACCTGCTCCACTGAGAAGCATTAAACTGGGAATCCAGATGGCCAGGACATCTGAGGGGAAACGCAGGCCACAGGAGCCACTAGGTGATACAGGCAACAGCATGTTTGGCAAAGCCTGGGCTGACCCCCACCCTGAGCAAGCTCCCCTCTGAAGTACATCAGTGCAGGAATAACTAAACGATGCCTATAAGTGCAGGCTGAGCCAGCACTGAAAAGCAGGACAGAGGAAGGACTGCCTGTGCCTACCTAGGGGCAGGAGGGCTCACCTTCTCTCACTTCAGATCTCTGCTGAAGAGACAGTTGGCTTGAGTATTCAGATTCATGGAAGGAACACTGTTCTTCTACCTGGAGCCTGCATATCTTTGCTAAGGGTTAATTCTAAAGCAACACGGAATTTGGTTTGTGGAAAGGCTTGCTGAATTAAAGGACAGAAACACTAGGGAATTACAGGGATGTTTAGAACATCTGTGCACTGCCTTCCACAGGAAGGTGCTCGCTCGCCTGCAGCAAGAGTAAGTTTAGTATGGTGTATCTGCTAGGCAGAACACAGCACAGCTTTGAAGAGGGATCCGAGCAGGCGAGAGTTAAAATATGACAGGACAGGGGTTACAGAGACTGGAAAATTAATAAGCTGTCCAGCGAGGCCACTGTGAAGACATGCTTAAGCTCCTTGGAAGTGGCAGTCTTGGGAAAGCACATGATGAGAACAGTGGTTCCACATTGCCACTGCTCACAGAAACAGGAGCAGGCTGTAAGAGTGGTGGTGACGATGGCAGTGGTGATGGTGACGATGGTGATGATGATGAAGGTAGTGGTGATGATGACGATGGTGGTGGTGGTTATTGTTGTTGTTATTATTATTATTATTTGAGACAGGGCCTTGGCCTAGGATTCACTATGTACACCAGGCTTGGTTTCAAACTCACAGAGATCTTGCCTGCCTCTGCCTCCTGGGTGCTGGGATTAAAGGAATGTTACCATGCCTAATAAAATTATTCTTTACCTCAACCAAGGCCATGGCAGTCCCTTCTGAACCTGTGGCTTGACAACTGTGGGAGGAACAAGACTGGCTAGTGATGGCCCTGAGGGCAAATACTTTCCTGGCTCATAGCAGATGCCATGTGCTCTGCAGACCATATCCAGTTACAGACAGGGTCAGCCCAGGTAACTCTGGGGTGGGGCTGTGCTATCACACACACCAGCCACTGGCTCCAGCAGCTGTCACAAGGGCCCAAGCCACCACCCTCTGGATAGAGTCCAAGGGAGGAGGCATGCTCAGCCTCGTGGCAGTTCATCATAGTACCTCTAGGAGAACTCAAGTCACACACCAAAGAGAAGCAGGGTAAAACACTTTAGAGGCTTCAGGTCAGGGAGCAAGCACAGAGGACACAGGTCCCAGCATACCCTGATACTGGAAATAACCAGACGGAAAACCTATCAAGCCCCCAAACCTGGCAGGGTCTCAAGCCCCCTAGATTCTATGTGAGGAAACTGAGGCCAAGAGAGGCTTCCTAGGGAGACTGTGCCTGAGAGATCAGAGCTAGGCCTTGGGCACATGAATCTCGCTGCTATCCCTAGATGAGGGCCTGAATAGGAAGGGGGCCCTCTATCCCTTCCCTAGCCACTCTCCTATATAGGTATTGGAGGCTGGGCAGGGAGGTGCAGTTTACTTTCATTACTCTGTACAGATGAGGAAACTGAGGCAACCCCAGGGCGAGCAGGCAGGAGGCCATCCTACCTATATTTATTTAACACCTCCTGTACTGGGCTTCCTGAAAAGCTAACTAAATCACCTCCTTAATCACAGGCCAGAAAGGCCAGCTTGTAAATCAGCAGAGCAGTATGGCCAGGGGCCATTCAGCTCAAACTGGGAAGCCAGCCCGCCTGAGGTGGTATGCCCCACACTGGGCCAATTGTGTCCATGGGGGACCCTGTCCAAGCTGCCTGGGCTCCTGGATGGCTGCCTGGATGGCTCCTGGACAGAATCTTGTTTTCTCCAGTTTTCATCCCTGACCAGGAGACTGAGCTCCTCCAAAGAGCATTTACTCAATGGAAATCTGACCCTCAGAGTCCTGCCTACCACCCCACTGTGCCTAGGAAGCCAAAGGCCAGCCCAAAGGGACCTGCACTGGAAACGCCCATTGCCTGCTACATGCAGTGAGTGGACGTCAGCAGCACGACTCAGTGACCCTCAAAAGGGTGCCAGGGAAATGGAAGGTTGCCAAAGGGTTTGATGCAAAAGGGTTGCAAAAGGGTTGAGATTCAAGGTTGAGGTTGTTCCTGAGTTTAGAAGGTCCTAGTGACTGGCTTCCTCTTACTGTGCCCCACCTCCAACCCCACAGATCCCCTTCATGGGTCTCACAAGGAAAGCCCCTCTCCAACCTTCAGTGTGGTGTATTAGGGATCAGCTGTGCTGAGATCTGAGGATGTGCAGGGCTCCCTGGGGTCCGGGTGACAGGGCTCCTTAGGCTGGGGGGGGGGAGCTCATTGGTTAGGGGCCCCAGGTGCACCTCCCATTCTAGCTCTTCCTGGGTGAGGAATGGTCACACCACCTTTCAGCGACTCTGGGCCTGTTCTGTGTCAGGCCTCCGGGGCTTTCTGCTGTGGGTTAACATCCCACCGGGCTACTTTCCACTACCTGCCCACTTGACTTCTTGACTCATTTAATTTGCTTATTCTCCCATATAAATGTGTTTGTCTCTGGTGTAGTCACCCGAAGGAAGGATCAGGGAAGGAAAGGGTGCACCCAGTGTTAACTTAAATCACCCCTCAACAAAGTGCCCTGGCAGGAGTCTACCTCCAGGAACTCTTGGGAAGGCTGTGTCAGCCCAAGATCAGAGGGGAGAAGAAAAAGCTGGTTTACGTGTTTGGTGGAACCCACACACGGTTCAGACCAAAATTCATGCCCGTATCAAAGTGGGAGGCAGCTGAATGGAGGGTTAAGAGGGAAGCTATAGCACAGGGCTCCTGGACAGGTAGAAGGGTGGACCCAATTCCAGAGATAACACCTAAAGAAACCAGTATTGACTGGGTGGTGGTGGTGCACACCTTTAATCCCAGCAGAGGCAGAGCAGAGGCAGGTGGATTTCTGAGTCTCAGGCCAGCCTGGTCTACAGTGAGAAACCCTGTCTCAAAACAAAACAGCAAAAGCCAGTATTGTAAACCTAGCCAACTACCTGCTGCTGGAGAGGTCACAGAGCCCAGAGAAGAACCTACTACTGCCATTTTCATAAAGCAGTATACTTTCTAACTTTATTCTGAGTGTGCACCCTTATGCCCACAGGTTAAGTGTCAAGCTCAGCCCTCATCAAAGACTTCTTTCTGCAGGAGACAATTACAGAGAACCACAACTGGTCAAAAGGCAGAGAATCAGTGACCATTGGCGGCCCAGGCTCAACTGATACATCTGCAATGCAACGCCTCTACCTCAGACTCAGGGAATATCCAGAGGAGGAGGGTGGAAAGCCTGTAAGGGCCCAAGGGCCAGAACGTCTACTGCTAGATAGTGTCTTCTAGACAGGATAGGGACAGGACAGGAAAGCTGTGCTCACGAAGTCTCAACAATATATTTACTTACACAGGACCCGCATAATGACGACACGAGTTGACATGCCAACATGGGTGGGGAAAGTTTCACAAGTTTCAGTCCCCCCATTCCAAGTGGTCAGCCCTAAACATACAGCAACATTAAGTGACTCAGTAGGCTATGAGGGTGAGTGTGTATATGTGTGTGCGTGTGAATGTGTGGGTAACAATAATTATAGAAAAAGAAGACGTTAATTTGAAAAGGAAAAAGGAACATGAGAGGAACTGGAGGAGGGAAAGGGGGTGGAAATGATGTAAATATAGTATTCATGTATAAAAATCTCCCCCCAAAAATTTTTAAATAAAAAAAGTGGAAGGCTGGAGTGAAGGGTCAAAATTAAGAGTACTTGCTGTGCAAGCGCCTGAGTCTGAATCCCCAGGACCCATGTAAAAATGGCCGCGCCCTGTTGTCAGAGGGTGGAGACAGGCAGATCCTAGTCCACTCAGCCAAAACAGCAAGTTTGGGGCTCAGCGAGAGACCTAGTCTCAATAGAATGAGGCGGAAAGCGATGGAGGAAGGCACTCAGGGTCCTCCTCTGGCCTGTGCATGCCCATTCTCTCTCTCTCTCTCTCTCTCTCTCTCTCTCTCTCTCTCTCTCTCACACACACACACACACACACACACACACACACACACACACACACAC